>NC_142942.1:35636505-35686505 GCF_046866305.1 Octopus bimaculoides
TATATATATATATATATATATATATATATATATATATATATATATATATATATATATAGTATTTAAAAGAGTTCCAACTGTCATTCATCAAGGTCCCGTCTGACAGATGTATTGCTATGAGCCAGGAAAGTATACTAGTCCTTATATATTTAATACTCTATATTTAATACTCAATATTTCATATATTCCATAAGACAATCAATACTTCATTTCATTTTACTATTTATATTATATATTCCATATTCTATATCCCACATTAATTTAATAAGAATATAAATAAAACATAAAAAACAGATTTGGAACTCTTTTAAATAATATATTCCTCTATACACGATCATACAAAGCCCTTTTTTATATATTTTTATTTTTATTTTTATTCACACACACACACGCACGCACGCACGCACGCACACACACACACACACACACACACACACACACACACACACACATATATATATAATACATAATGGGACAAGAACACAAAACATCCAGAGAGTTAGGTGATACAAGAAGGGGACAAAATATCCATATATATATATATTTATATATTTATATCATAGCGTGGTGTCCACGCAGGTATGTACTTTCCGTTGTACTGTCTGTTTTGAGCCTCCTTAGGATTTGATATATATCTAGTACTTCACCTTCGTAGGTCTTAAATTTTGACGGAACGGTGACATGTCCGTTTTGACATACCGCGTGCCTGGAACATTTTCAGCGAGGTGAGGGGGTCTATTCTAAGCCAAACCTAATCACTGAAGCGCTCGCTCAGAATGACGTCGGTGACTAAAACCAACTGATATTCTGAGATTAGTCAAAAATATTGGGTGATATATAGAAATCTTTCAACAAATATTTGATGATATTTGATGATATTTGATGCAAAGCTAGCTAGGCTAATATTTAATCAATGTGCACATTTGAAACATTGTTAGATTAAGATATTACAGCTAACCGCTGTCCTCTTTTAGATATGCATTAAAAATTTTATACTCATCGTTATTTTAATCATAAGTTATTTCAATGCTATACTCACACACACACGCAAACACGCACGCATACACACACACGCACACATACACACACATGCACACACACACACACACACACACACACACACACACACACAACATGGATTTAGGTCTAGTGGAGCCGCCATGGATATGATCCTTAGGATCTTGTGTCTGAACATAAAGTTCATAAATGTGTGACTTCTTATTGTCCACCTTTTCATTAAACTCCCGAAAGACTTTCACGTGGTGTAGACTCTTGGTAAACGGTCGGTGTCCCCACCCCTCTTAGTTTCTGCATTTATTTGTCCAACTACACTTACATTTCTGAAAGGCTGCTTCAGCTCAAATGAAGTTCTGTCGGAAATGAATGTAGGGATCAACGGTTAGAACAGGGATAGTATGACTGCATTATTATTATTATTATTATTATTATTATTATTATTATTATTATTATTATTATTATTATTATTATTATTATTATTATTATTATTATTATTATTATTATTATCATTATTATTATTATTATTATTATTATTATTGAGTGAGAGAGCACAGCATGACATCAAATTGACGCTGGGGTAAAATGTAAAATATACGAAGTCCAGTATACCCATCATGACTACCCGTTTGACAAGGGTATACCAGGCGCATGCATCACAACCATATGTGCACGGCATGGTGATCCCATATCAAGATTAATAGCACATGAATTTGCAGGTGGGGGCCTAGTTAAAATTTTCTTCAGGTCGAGTAGCACATCTTGCTCAAAAGGTTCCTGAATAAGGGTTGTTTAAGGATGTTGAACGAAACACCCACGTTTCGAGGGGCGAATTATCCAAACCCCAAAGAATTCCCCGCAACACATGGCTATGATGCTCCTCCTCTATTTCTGCGCGTGATCAGAGATGCACATATTGTCAGCAACTAAGGGACATGCTCAACTGGTTAAGGTCAAACAACTGACAAGCAAATCTACGGTATTGAGCAGAATATTTGCTGTAGCCCATCTTTTATATCAAGTTAAAACAATGTACATGATGATACTTCCAATCAGTTTAAATGAGAAACTGCGAAAGCCACTGCCTGGTACCGCATCAGGGCGTTTATTATTATTAGTATTGTTGTTGTTGTTATTATTATTGTTGTTGCTATTATTATTATTGTTCAGTAGTTTTATTTTTATAAAGTGCTTTCACTTCACTACCGAGCGCAGCTCTGTGCGCCTTGGGTATTTGCTGTGGTTTGCTGTGGTGCTCTTATGTTTACTGTATTGAAACTGTTTTACGTAGAATGTGTGCAGTACCCAGTAGTGCAATTTTCTGTATGTTATATCCATATTTTATATGTATGTGTTGTTGTGTTTTCGTTTTTTGGGTAGAGCACTGCTGTGAAATAGGCGTGTAGGATCGAAATGTATTCCTCACGTGTCCATTTATGCCGTTTTGGTTTTGTTTGCGGGACATGAGGAACAACGTCCGGCCCTTTATTTTGAAGGTCATCGTTTTCGTAGGGTATCGGTTCGTTTATTTCTGTTGTCAGATTGTTTTGCACGTTCAGATCTTCGTACTTTTTTCGTAACAAGCTTACAGTACGCACTTCTCGGTTGTTATTCTTGGGTGGAATAATACCGGTGTTATTTAATCTGTTTGTAATTTTTTTGTACATGATGTTTTAGGGTTCGAAGATGGTCTGATTTTGATGTAACACGTGCGTTTACGATCGCTGTGCGGGTAGTGGAGGTATCAAGTTAAAATACATCATTAAATTTCAATGAGTATTACTTCCTCGGATATAGTCCAACCCTTTGTCAGCTATTTTTTGGCTCTATATTATTATTATTATTATTATTATTATTATTATTATTATTATTATTATTATTATTATTATTATTATTATTATTATTATTATTATTATTTGTATTTGCATTTAGCAGACCATTTTCTCACTGCAGAAATATATCTGCAACAGGTTTGAAATAATTACTGTCACGGTCCGTGATTTGACCACCGATCTCACGATTTGCTCCAAAATTTTAGCGACAAATATACAACCGTATTTGATACAAAAAAATCACAGTAACAGTAACTCCCTATTTATCGAAAATCGATTTTTCATTCCAATAGTAAAAAAAGTACATGTATGGATTTAGAAGCAGTAGTCTTCGTTGATTTCTTTGGGGTTATATGCATACCGTGTTAGTTTCCCAATATGTAACCGTCCATGAATGACAATTCTAGATTTTGAATGTGTGATGCGACAACAAAATGCACAGGTGAGATTATCTCTGGACATTCAACCACGTGGAGTTTCAATATTCTACAATTTTCGTCAATTATGTTTCTCTAATTGATATCCCAACCGTTTGGAAAGAATTTCCGACCTAAGACCTGAGAAAGTAAGTACTAGAAATATATTAAATCCTAGAATGGTGTGTATTAGGCTCAAACAGGCGGTGGAATGGAAAGTTTATAATGGATATTTGAAACTAAATCTAGAACTCTTGCTTAGATTCCATGTAACTATGTTATTGAATCTTTAAAATACCTAAAAACATGCATTCGTCGTTTTTATTTTAATAAAAAAAATTTTAACGCTGCATTCCGTGTTTCAGTCATGAGGCATGCTGAGATGATTTTTGCTATTTATTTCAAACGTATATAATTTATTTGAAGGAGCTCAGTTCAAGAATTTATGGTATCATTTTAATCAGACTATACCGATAATATTTGTTGCCGGTAATAATATCATTAACCTGTTCGTTAAATACACCTAACGTGCTACATGCTAAATATCCATTCATTGAGACTACAATAGTACCAATATCTGCGGCTCATTGCATACTTAGGTAATGGCTACTACGATAGCTGAAAGTTTAGTTATGCTATATTCTTTTGGCATAGATATTTCGATGCTTCTGTTTTGCACTAAACTGCTCAGCTGTTCAAATGTAAGAGTGTTTAACAATTATCGAAATAGCTAATTGTTTTCAAGTCGGATGCTTTAACAAGAGTAAAAATAAAAAATGAAACACCTGTGTGCCAATTACTCACATTAGAACACTCTCAGAGTCATGAGTTTTTTGGGGTAGGAATGTTTTTTTCTTTTTTGTAGACGCTTCTATCTTTATTCATTAATTCTTTTAGAGCTCTATCCCATATGTAACCTCCTCGAATTTATTCTCACATTTCCTTTATTCTAATTGCAGGATAAAATCATAAGAGCACCATTATTTTATTGTCAACTCGAAATTCTGTTATCAATCAGGAGCATTCTTAATTGTATCATACTTTGCTGCTAAACATGGTAAGTTTGTAATTATGTTTTCCTTTTTGTATTATTTTCACTTTTTAAGTTTTTCCGAGGTGCTAAAAACAAGAAAAAGAAGATTGTCTCTTCAGAATGTTCCTTGTTTTGTATCATATACATATTTCATATTTGTTTTATAAATTATTATTTCCAAATCGTCGTATACATCAATCATTGATGTAATTATTCCAAAGCACAATCGCCGATTGATTCATTATTCCATTTAGAATTATTTTATATGTTGCTCGAATGCAACTAAAAAGGATTTCATTGAAAAATATCGACATCTTTCGAGTGACTTGATCTTTACAAACCTTTGATACTAATTTAAGAATAGCTAATATAAATAAACATTGCCATTCATTTTTTAAGAGACTTTGAATCGGGCGTCACGAAGTTGCCACATTTTCTAAATTTTAGTAATCTGTATTTGAAATTAAGGAATAACAAAAGGTGTACAATGCACACACACACACACACATACACACACACACACACACACACACAAACACACACACAAACACACACACAAACGCACACACGCACACGCATGCATGCAAGCGCGCATGCACACACATACACACGAACACAGACACGCACACAGACGTGCATGCACGCACACACGGACACACACACACACACACACATACACACACACACACACGTTTTTGTTCTTACCTATTACGAGATGTTTATAGTTTCTAGTCTGTGTTAATCATGTCCAGCATTATTTTATTTATTATATAATCTGACCATATTCCACTAATTCATTTCCAACTTTGATAACGCGGTTAATTTTCAAATTAATAAGCAAGCAAATTTACACACTATATAAGTAAAGCCAAATATTTGATAAGCGCACTGTTAACTTGCTAATCCTAACTTTACGTATATACTTCCTCAAAGATCTTTAAAAACTAGCAAACTAAGTACAAACAGAATTGCTCAAAATTGCAACTGCACTAAACGACTGTCTCTACATTCAACTTCTATGGTAAAATATGTAATGAAAAATTCAAACAAATGTCATATTTAAAATACATATAGAAATTACATTAAACTGTGTCCAGACATGTTTTGTTCAACAACTTTCTCAGTATAAGTAGGAATAAAGATATTTGTCTAACTCGATACATATCGTAACTGAAATAAATATGAAGCGTTCTCTAGACACCAACAGGTCTCAAATTTGTATTAACATTACACATTTTTAGGCGATGTGTTATTAAGGAAATTCAGCATATCGTCACACAATCATCTATATAAATACTTCAGGCTGGTGACATACCAAACTCAATAACATTTCTATTAATGCTTATGTTATTTAACTAGATATAAAAACTTATTCGAAGAGAAACATTCATTTATGCATATCCGTAAATCATGCAAAATGATTTTGGTAGCATGTCAGGCAAAATGCTTAACGGTATTTCGTCCGTCTTTACATTCTGAGTTCAAATTATTCCGGAGCTGACCTTGTCTTTCAGCTTTAAGGGACCGATAAAAGAAGGACCAGTCGAGTACTGGGGTCAATGTAATCGACCTAGCCCCACCCCGGACTTCCTGGGGTGGGCTAGGTCCCAATATTTGAAACCAATAGTACTATGTTTGTATTAATTTCTTATTCCAATCGATTCCATAAATTGCTTAACTTCATACACATGGAATGAGTTTAAGGAAAAACAAATTTTAAAACAAATAATAAGTATAAAAAATAAGGAAGACTTCTGCAAAATTTGACAAAACAACAGAACAAACTCACAAGCTATCCATATCGTAAACAGGACGATAATTAATAGCAAAATTCGCATTTAATGCATTAATTTCACTCTTCTTTCCATATCTGTTAACCCGTAAACTTTTCCTTTGTTTTCCTTCGTTTGTTACGCTTCTCTCTTGTTCACGATACGATAATTTTTCTCGATGCTTGAAACGGTAGGTTCCACATATGTTTGTGAGTATCTGTACTAGGATAATGCATGAAAATCTGTCACGGTTGTAGTAGCGATAAAAACATATTTGCGTGTATCGTAAATAGGGTTTTTAATAATATATTAAAATAGTATTGTCAAAATGACGTTGTTTATAACTTTTTTTCTGTAATTGTTATTCACAGTCAACACATACCCCTTATTCTTCATTGCTGGAGTGCACAGCCACTTGCACGTAAATTTCACGAGTAGGCTGTTCCGTTTATCGGATCAACTGTAACCCTCGTCGTCGTAATCGACGGAGTGCCACGACGAGATAGAACAACTAAAAAACTTTTGACACAGGAACAAGCTTTACATATTTTGTTGTAGTAGGTGTTGCTTTATTTTATCACATATTGGACCTGATCAGAAAGAGTTGCGACCAAAAATTTCAATCCGTGTCCATCTCATCTATTTTTCTGGAATTATGAACCCATTACTACATTACTCTTCACACAACTACTTCTTAGAAGCATTTGTGAAAATTATCTGTGTGTAGGTTTTTTTTCACTATCTCGCAGGTTATTTTGTAACACACGAGTGTAAATTATCTTCCGAAATCAAAATACGAATAATAAACAAAACAATAACATATGTAGCCCATATTTTCGCATATATTATTTTGGAAAAAGAAAATTTCATTAAAAACACTAAAAAATTGTTGAGTAATTTTATAAACCGAGAAAGTAACAACAATCTCTAAAATGTAAAAATATTGCAAAGATAACTTAGATTTTAAAACATAAATTTCCATTCTTCGAAAATGAACAAGGAAAAGGTATGAGCGAAACTTTCATGGGAGCGTTGTATGTTCAAGATGTAGATTTAAATAGAGAGAAAATCACAACTAAAGGTTTTAATTATTATCGATTACTTAGCACGATTCTGAAAAACATATACAACAAATAGTAGATCTTTAAAAAAATTAGGGTAAACTTTCGTGGCTTCTCCTCTCCAGCAGAAAGACAAAAAATAAGAAAAAAGAAACAAAAAGTCAACTGCAAATTACAAGTATTCATGATTTACAAAGCATGCAGAGAGAAAGCATAATTAAATTCCTATAACCTTTATCACATATTGACAAAAAACATAATCGAACTATCTAACTATATATATATATATATATATATATATATATATATATATATATATATATATATATAAATATACATATATGCATATATATATATATAGATATTTTATATATAAACATTTATATATATAATTATACATATAATTATATATATATATATACACGAAAACACATGTTTATAAATACAAAACATAGATACACGTAAACATTTTTTCCCAATAATTTTACTCTATTCTTGAAACCATTAAAGTTTTGAACTTTCATTCAATTAGTTAATGTTGCAACGGACACTTTCAAAACCAAATGTTACTTGAACGAAACGAACCTTATTACAACATATTGAAAATATAAACAAGAATTGGAAATTGATTGTAGTTTGAAATATTCAATAGATTTTGAGTTCTATTGAATTTATTGAATTACTAATTTATACTTTGTAATACGTTTGTTAAAAAAAACCCCATATAAATACGATATATTACATGTATGTGTACACACATTATTCATACACATGATCAACAGGCTTACTCTTCTTTCTTAGTATTTCTGTTTCTATTTAAACTACTCACTCATCTAGTATGTCTGTATATATATATGAGTGTGTGTGTGTGTGTGTGTGTGCATAAATGCGTATATATATATATATATATATATATATATATAAAGAGAGAGAGACGGGGACAAAGAGCGAGAGTGACAAATAGAAAAAATGAGGGATAGCCTGACGTATGTAAACACGCTATTAACTTCACTCACCACCTTCAACAGTACCACCTTCAATAAATGTCTATGTTGAGTTTCATCAAGATGATTAACAATACCAAATGACATACATTGAATTATACGCAAATATAAATACCTAAATATACACCCATACATTAACACATGCACAGAAACAAACAGAAACACACAGAAACACACACACACACACACACACACACACACATACACACGCACACACACACACGCACACACACACACACAACACACACACACACATAAACACACACACACACACACACACACACACACACACACACACACACACACACACACACACACACACACACACACACACACATATGGTTACAAGAAAATATATTAAAATATGTTTGCAAAAAATACATGAATTTAAAAAAAAATCTTCAGTAGCAAGTAATCGAAGTTGAATGGCCAATTTTTCGAAAAATACATTTAAAAAATAATTGACATTTTCAAACGTGAATGACACACAATTTTAAATATATCATAGTTATTAAGTGTTCAAGTATTTACGTATCATATGCTTTTAATAGTAAAGTGTCTATAAAATGAAAGCATTCACATCATTTCTTAGAAAAATAATTGTAAATATATAAATATATATAACTGCAACAATACGATTGCAGAATATATATATGGTGGATGCAATCATAAATGTAAATATAGCTTATATAACACAAATAATAGCAACCTCTTACACTCTCTTTCTTTCACTCTCTCTCTCTCTCTCTATCTCTGTACACACAGCAGATGCACACACACAGACATGCGCATACATACATATATATATATATATATATTGCTTATATATTGCTTATATATATATATATATATATATATATATATATATATATATATATATATATATATATATATATATATACGCATATATATGCAGAGTCCACCATAAGTAACTATATATTTTCTTTTACATGTAACTTTGTTGATACTTAGTCAATTTTTCTATTTTATGTCATTTGAAAGCTGAAATCTTATATTTTTATTTCCTTTTTTCCCCCTTATTTCAGATATACTGTTATATCGGTTATGTCCACCCGATTAACAAATGAGCAAAAGATTGCGGTTTTTAAATGGTTCTGCACAAAACTATCTGGCTATGCTACAGAAGCTGTTTTGCCGTTATTACAACCGCTGGATGGAGCAGAGGGTCTGTACTTTCAGCAGGACGGGGCACCGGCCCATTATGCTACGCTTGTGCGAGATTGGCTGGACGCTAACCTGCCCTGTCTATGGATTGGCAGGCGAGGACCGCTTGAGTGGCCGTCTCGTTCGCCGGATTTGACCCCACCTGACTTTTTCCCGTGGGGCGTTCTCAAAGAGAAAGTCTACTCAACAAAGCCTCGCAATATTGCTGAACTTAAGGAACAAATTCAAGCTGCCAGATAACTTTGTGCAGAACCATTTCAAAACCGCAATATTTTCTTCTTTTGTTAATTGGGTAGACATAATAAATATAACAGTATATTTGAAATGGGGGGGGGGGGGAGGGGTAGAAATAAAACTATAAGATTTCAGCTTTCAAATGGCATATGAAATAGAAAAATTGAATAAGTATCAACAGTTACAAGTAAAAGAAAATATATAGTTCCTTATGGCGGACTCTGTATGTTTACTTTTATTCTTTTATTCGTTTCAGTCATTTGCTGCAGCCATGCTGGAGCACCACCTTTAGTCAGACAAATCGACCCCAAGACTTATTCTTTGTAAGCCTAGTACTTATCCTATCAGTCTCTTTTGCCGAACCGCTAGGTTACGGGGGCATAAACACACCAACATCTGTTGTCAAGCGATGGTGGGGGACAGAGGCACACAAACATACACACATACATACATACATACATACATATATATATACACACACACACACACACACACATATATATATATATATATATATATATATATATATATATATATATATATATATATATACGACGGGCTTCGTTCAATTTCCATCTACCAGATCTACTCTCAAGGCTTTGGTCGGCCTGATGCTATAGCAGAAGACACTTGCCGAGGATAATTTTATAATTTTGCTAAACCAGAGAATAAAAGTAGGACTCTAGATTAAAAGGTATAATGAATAAACGCTCTAATTGTTCAAAACAAATTTATAACATTCCCATATTATCATAAATCGAGCATAGATATATATTAAAACATCAGGACATCCAATGGAAAAACCCAATAGTATAAAATATACACATATATACGAATAAAAAGGGATAAAATCTAAAAGGATAATACGAGTGAAGTCGAATGAAGAAAAATATATGGGTTAATTTAATACATGATAAAAGCGACTAAAGATTTAAGGCAATGAAACTAAAATGATATAAATATAAATATAAATATAAAGGGCAAAGTGTTAGCCAGGAAAGAGTCCATTCAAATCCATCTCTTCGATACTTTCAAAAGACGTTGCCTCTATTCGGCAAAGTAAAATTAATTAAGGAAATCCAAAGGCAATGACCTTTTCTTCAGGAGAAAATTTGCGATAGTCTCATATTTCTGGTTGTCAAAGGAATCGTTTGACGAAGAGAGGTAACGTCTTTTGAAACTATCGTAGAGTTGGATTGAATCGACTCTTTTCTGGTTACCACTTTGCCCTAGCTATTTCTATTTCTATTTCTATTATTTTAGTTTCATTGCCTTAAATTTTTAGACGCTTTTATTATGCATTAAATTAATCCATATATTTTTTTTTCTTTGGACCTCACTCGTATTACACTTTTAGGTTTTATCATCTTTAATTCGTATATATGAGTATATTTTATATTATTGGGTTTTACCATTGGATGTCCTGATGTTTTAATATATATTTATGTTCGAGTTATGATAATATAGGAATGTTATGAAGTTGTCTTGACCATTTATGGCGTTTATTCATTATACCGTGCAATTATATATATATATATATAATCAGTTCTCAAGGCAATAAAAAAACGCTATGAAAATGACCGGTAATTTCCCTTTGTTTAACCGTCATTTTAACAGCATTTTTTGATTGCCTTGATAACTGGCAAGATGCCGGAGCAGATTTCCGCGCCGATATCCGAAACTCAGAGTTTTATTACGGCAACCCAATAAATGTCACATATTATATTTGGCATCAAGTACTACAGGAATGCCCGCACGGGTCGCCATTGCATGGTGCCAAAGGTACCGTCCACTGCATC
The DNA here is from genome assembly GCF_046866305.1 of Octopus bimaculoides. Taxonomy (NCBI): domain Eukaryota; kingdom Metazoa; phylum Mollusca; class Cephalopoda; order Octopoda; family Octopodidae; genus Octopus; species Octopus bimaculoides. The sequence continues at coordinate 35,647,856 of NC_142942.1, forward strand.
TCACATAAGAACGAGATACTGTAGCAGCCTCGGTTTCAGAGGACCTCAGCTCTTCAATGCCCTGCCAAAACATTTGAGAGACATGCAAGACATGGATGCGGAGGTCTTCAAGACAAAGCTTGACGCTTTCCTCTCCACAATACCAGACGAACCAATGGCTCGTAATGAGACGCAGTTTAGGGCAGCTGTGTCAAATTCTCTTATACACCAGATGTGCCATCAAAACTCTTGATTGGACCATGTCAGGTGGGGGAGAAGAGCCATGCAAGGAACGTGAAAATCACGGTGGTGCACCAGCATGACCGCAGCCACTTGGCTGAAACACACACACACATATATATATATATATATATATATATATATATATATATATATATATATATATGTATGTATATATATATATATATATATGTATGTATATATATACATATATATATATACGTGTTCACACACATCCACACAAACACACAAACCCAATATATGTGTATGTACATATATATATATATATATATATATATATATATATATACATACATACATACATATATATATATATATATATATATATATATATATATATATATATATATATATATATATATATATATATATATATATATATATATATATATATATATATATATATATATATATACATACATACATACATATATATATATATATATATATATATATATATATATATATATATATATATATATATATATATATATATATATATATATATATATATATATATATATATATATATGCAGGGCAGGGAATCGTCAATTAGTAATAAAATTAATAATTAACAATTTTGCCGGGTAGCTCAGTATGAAAAAACCTTTACTCTTCTCTGCTGTTTTTTGTTCTGTGTGTATCAAAAATATCGCTATCAATCTGGAGTAATAATTTGTAGTTTTGAAATCAGTAGTTCTTTTATTGCCATTTCTGAATTCTCAGTATGTTGGAGAAGCAGGTTACTGTCAATCCCTATATATTTATGATTATATATATATATATATATATATATATATATATATATATATATATATATATATATATATACTATATAGAATCCAGTGTGTGCATCTTACAGATAGCTCCAAAGAAACTTATAAGCATTGAAAGCAATTAAAATTATTATTATCTGACTTGAATGAGTCATTCACCTCTTTCATTGAACTCGTAGTTTGTGCTATGAGCAATACTAAACATAAATCTCTATTTATTGTAAGAGACATCAATTAGAGTTGAAACCCAATAGAGTTACTTTCAACAGTATTTCACTTGTTAACTTACAATTAAGCATATTGTACAATAACGTTTAGAGGTATAAACGAAGAAATTGTATATAATAAATCATAAACTTCAGGTAGTTTCATAATACGATATCAGACAGTGAAGCGAAATGTAAGGAGTGAGAATTAAAGAAAGTAATAGTAGGATATAAAAGACGAATTTTAGAAAATAGAAAGACAGAAGTGTTTGCCTGAAAATTCTAAAATGGGTTATCTGCATCTCAATTCTTGTTGGCCAGATCTTGATGCATGTGTGCAGCTTCTGATTTGATATTCTGATATATCTCTGGTATCTGTGAGTTACTCAGAATTAGTAGTTTACTTCTACAGTGCCGGGGCCATATAATTTAGTTCCATATACTCTTTTACTCTTTACTCTTTTACTATTTTACTTGTTTCAGTCATTTGACTGCGGCCATGCTGGTATACCGCCTTTAGTCGAGCATATCGACTCCAGAACTTATTCTTTGTAAACCTAGTACTTATTCTATCGGTCTCTTTTTGCCGAACCGTTAAGTTACGGGGACGTAAACACACCAGCATTGGTTGTCAAGCTATGGTGGGGGGACAAACACAGATACACAAACACACATACATATATACATATACATATATACGACGGGCTTCTTTCAGTTTCCGTCTACCAAATCCACTCACAAGATTTTGGTCGGCCCGAGGCTATAGTGGAAGACACTTGCCCAAGGTGCCACGCAGTGGGACTGAACCCGGAACCATGTGGTTTGTAAGCAAGCCACTTACCACACAGCCACTCCTACGCCTATATATATATTTTTTCACAGCTTCTCAATTTAAGACTTCCCTATAATTTAATAATTTTTCAACAATCCTTTGATGAAAAAAGCTGTTGACAGCTTTATCAAGATTATATCCAAAATAATTTGTGAATTTTATTATATTCTTTTAGTCTGTTCTAAAAGAAGAGAAATTGTTGTGAAATCAGCTTTTAAATGACCCATCTCTCACACTCTCACAGGGATATATCAATTTTGAGTGGTGCCAATGTTTATGTATATATATATTTAAACTTCTCTCCACATACCATGCCTTTTGTATTGCAGAATCCCTCCAACCGAAACGTAGTGATTTCCCTACAAAAACAACCAGCCTCCCCATTGCACTATATTATTCGATTCACATTCGCTGTACAACTGAAACAAACCAATTTTGTAATTTTTATGGCGAAGATACCTGCTAATTTATTAATGTTAGTGAAACGTAAGTTAGACATTATATTAAGGGAGGAATAGGTATAGGACCACTTGATATCATAACAGCATTTCCTGTAAGGAATCATGCACTGTGAATATATAGGATTTACTCCACTAGCATCGTTGTAGCAGCGTTCAATTTTTATAGGCCACATTCAAGATAGTTCTCTTGACATAATTTGTTAGATCATTACTTACTACAGGCGTTTATGTACTGTAATAACCTACGCTTACGTCAGTTGATTTTTTGGTTGGTTTGATAAAGGTTAACATTAGCTAGTATTTAGATTTGGTGCAATACCGAGGATATTCAACGTTTAATTAATTTCTGGTAATTTTAAGTATGAATAATCTGAATATCTGTGTTAGATCCTCATTCTCTTCTATGAAGTAAGTACATTTGCATTTTTATAAATAGCTAACACATACTCTCCGTACAGGCTAAAATAACAGAAAGGAATTTTCTGTTTACTATATCGAATATATATAATATTTTTGGGTAGCAAACTATCTGCGTCATCAAACAATCACATGCTTACATAAAAAGAACTGTGCAGGTCATATTTCTTGACCCAAACTGAGACATTATCCAAAAGCCGACTCTTTCGCGCATACTTTACAATGATGTCACTTTTATCTAATGTGCTATACATCTTTGTAAAGTATATTGCTTTATTTAAAAACTCTTTAGAGATCGTTGGATAAACATCAAGAATATCACGCTGAGTAATTTTCACATTGTTTATATTAATAATTTATCCCATTAATATATATTTACATTAGTGATGTATTACAGGACGATGTTGCTAATAATTCCGTTGATTTTATTAATCTTCATTTGATTATTATTCTTAGTTTAGTTACGATGAATAATAAATAAAGATTAATAAAAAGATCGGAATCATTAGCAATATCGTTCTATAATACAACACTAACGTAAATATACACTAATGGAATAAAGTTATTAATAAAAACAATGTGCGATTACTCAACTTGACACTATTATCTATGAATTTTAAAGAAAGCGTATGTCTATATATCATGCAGTGTATACGAAAGGAAAAAAAAATTAGAACTAAACATTAATTTAATTCGTTTTTAAATAAATTTTACGCCAACATATTTTGATAAAAACTAGTTTATGACATTAACATAATTTATCCCCCATTGTACACTCTAAGTTTTTTTCACTCTGGGATTCACGAAATTCATTGTTCAAACAGATTTGTTTGAACATTCGAAACTGAGAAACTTATGATTGAAATAGCTGTAGATTCTAATAATTCTTTGAACTATAGTCATGAGGCCTAAAATTTGGGTGGAAGGGGTTAGTCGATTATATCAACTCCAGTGCTCCACTCATACTTATTTTATCAGCTCCGAAAGGATGGGAGTCAAAGTCGACCTCGGAGGAATTTGAACTCAGAACAGAAAACAGGAAGAAATGCCACTAAATATTTTATTTTTCCGGTAATGATTCTGCGAGATCGCTGCTTTATCTCTAAACTCTATTATGTATATATGTGTGCGAAATTATATATATAAAGATAGATAAATATAGATATGCATATAGGGAGTGTTTTGTTTTTGTTATTCATTTTTGAACTATCATTTTCTGTTCTATTTACCTCCTGTTTACAAATATTTTCATAATTGTATAATTTTAATTTTGAACTGGATACTTATTCTCTTACGAAAGCTTTCATTATTTTCCTTTGCATTGTAGGTCTCTCTCGTTCAGTATCTATTCTCGAATAATCATTGTTTCACTCCTTATATATGTGTGTCTGATTCTTTTGTTATACCTAAACCCTCTCTAATTTTTTCCCTCTGTCTTACTATAATCGCTATAATTTATGTTTTCTTAATTATTTATTTACAAAGCTTATTTCTCGTCACATCACAATAATAGATTTCTAAAGATAGTTGGCAGCAAAATGTTTTTATTTTAAGTGTTTAATATTTTCATGTATATAATTTTGATCCAGTCATAAAAAAAATACATATTTAGAAACACTATGTAGAGGCTTCGAATCAAAATTTCAAATAGCCGATATTTGGATTTGTTGAAGATTCAAGTTAATATTTGGAGATGCATTTTAATTGTATTTGTTTTATAATTTCATTTAATATTACATTAAAGTTGTCAGCCTGGAGGACAAAACACCATTAAGAATTATTCTTGTGGGAATTATGATGCATATTGTATAAAAAAATTACTACTACTACTACTACTACTACTACTACTACTACTACTTCTGCTGCTGCTGCTGCTGCTGCCACTACTACTACTACTACTACTACTATTACTACTACTACTACTACTACTACTACTACTACTACTACTACTACTACCACTACTGCTGCTGCTGCCCCTGCAACTGCTACTACTGCAACTGCTACTACTGCAACTGCTACTACTGCAACTGCTACTACTGCAACTGCTACTACTGCTGCTGTACTACTACTAGCAGTACTACTACTACTACCACCACCACCACCACCACCACCACCACCACTACTACTACTACTACTACTACTACTACTACTACCAACACCACTGCTGCTGCTGCTTGTGATGATGATGAGGAAAAGGGGGAGGAAGGGAGGGAGGTTGATGAAGATACCGGTGACGAGGAGTATAATATGGGATGAAGTATCCCCATTTTGTCTGGTGTAAATTCAGATACGGAAGAAAAATGATCTTCCACCACTATATTATACTGGATATATGTACCCTACTTAACATGTCATATATTCTTTACTTTGTGGAAGCAATTATTCATCATAATACAAGCATATATGCATTCAATCATACATATATGCATAAAATCATGCATGTATACTAACGTTCATAGAGACATGCATACCATCTGGGTTAGTGCTGCTGTTATATAAGCGACCATTCTTTACCATAAGATTTTTATCTTTAAGAGTACTCCAGTATAGGGCCAGTAGAATTGTGAGTTATGAGGTCAATAAGAGCAAGTCTCAGTTGTCCTGTAAATTCCCGTTCTTCTACTTAATTACTACAGTTCATTACTAATTGAATATTTTGACATCTAGGATACAATGAAATAGGGGCATTAGAGGGGAAATAAGTGCTTAGTTTCAGAATAAAATGAGGACAATGACAATTTAGAACAATAATGTAAAATGATTCAGCCACAAGTCTGATAAATATTTTCACCCGATATGAAGCCTACAGCGATGTCTCACATAGGGTGAAAATATTAAATACAAATATGGGAAGATTTCTATTTAAACAGTTAAAATGGTCGGTAAAGCAGGATATTGACAAAACTAAAAATACGTATATTTTAAATAAATACGTTATTAAACACGCATAGAACTAATACACCAGTAGTTGAAATTCGGTTTTCAAGTTCCGCAATGAAATTCTACACAAAAGTAAATGATTGAATTTTGATGAAGAAGATGTATTTCTGCAATTAGCCAAGAAGGCATCTTAACATTAATCATCAGAAATAAAAGAAAATGCAGAATATTCGGAAATGAAATATATAATAGTTGAATGAGAACAATAACATTCGAGAAGAATAAAATATTTTTTAAAACTAGATTTCTAAACATAAAACTTGCGTAAATTTTAAGTATAATTGAAGCTCAAGAGAAAAGTACCAAATAATGAATTTCCGTTAATGGCTTTAGAATGCAAATTAATTTGACACGTAATTCAGCATTATGGATCACTTTATGAATAATATCATTAAAAAGCGATAGATTCTGTTCTTTCAGCTGTTTTTCCAGCTCACTATTTTTATATTACATCATCGTATAAAAATATGAATGCATATAATCCTTAATCTAAGAGAAAGGAAAATTCATATAAATTCATGTTTACATATGAGAAATCTAAGTAACCAATATAAAAAGCTAAAGTATATAATTATATACATTACAAAAACAATGGTAAGTAAGCAATTGTGTACGCTCACTCATACATACATACATACATACATACATGCACAATCGGTCTATCTCTCTCTCTCTCTCTCTCTCTCTCTCTATCTATCTATCTATCTATCAACGTCCCTATATGGTTGTTTGTTATGGCCAGTCAGACAGTGACCGTTGGTTTTGCACCTATAAAGCACTTAGCTGTATAGGCAACCTGCCCGACTTCAATTGCCGGAGGCACATAATTTGCTGCAACTGGAGAGAGAGAAAAACGTCAGTTGATTTTATAAAAGAAAATAAAACATCGGAACGAAACTGTACTGGTAAAGTCTTGGGCGGTGCGGAGTTACCCCCTTTACATCTGTTCCAGCGGTATCCACTTCCATTTTCGAAGTTAGTAGCGTTTTCATAGACGGCAAATGGAGAATTCCATTTTTGCAATAGGATGAGGGTATTTAGTAAACATCTCTTTTTCGGAATTTAAAAAAAGGCATCCGGATCAAGTGAGTTTTTCAGGATCCTTGCCCATTCAGCCAAGCAAAGCTTACATCATTTACTCCCGTTCAGATATTTAACCCCAGTCATTCAAGGTGTCTCCATTTAATTATGTGTGGCGTACTCTCCTCTTTTAACCGTTATGCGTAGCTGGGCAGGGACGGGATGTTGCGCCTGTTTGGTATCTTAATGGTAGACTTGTGGTTACTCAGACGCTGCTTGAGCGGGCCGGCTGTAGACTCGGCATATTCTCGTATCAGTGCTCTTGCGCTAGTGGTGTTACAGCTATCGTTAACGCTGCTGATGTTGCTGTTACAGCTAGGCCCGATGTTGGTGTTGTCATTGTTGTTGCTGCTATTGCTGGTGCTGCTGTTGTAACTATTGGTATTGTTGCGGTGGCTACCGCAGCTGCTGCACGGGCAGCTGGCGTGACCGCCGCCGCCGCTGCCGCTGCAATTGCTGTCGCTCTTGTTGTTATCGTCGGTTGTGTTGTTGGTGCCGTGGCTGTTGTCGATGCCACTATGGTCGCCAATGCTGGTCATCGCCTCAGCCTCATACAGTGTACTCCCGGAGTCGCATCGCCATCCCACCCCAACCCTAGACATTCATTATAGGGCCTGCATGAGCATCCTGTCTCTGCTCGTGGCTTAGGGATCCTCATTAATACGTTTTTAACACTGGGCATACATTTGAAAGGGATCCTCGAATTGCAGAGAGGTGCTCATATAATTGAAAAAATATATATAACAAAATCAATCTCATTTGAGCGATGGTGGTATTTACGTAAAAAGATAGAACAAAATAACACATAATTAAGAAGTTAGAAACCACTTTTGCCATATAGTGGAGGAAGTGTGACATCAGAAATAAAATAAGATCAACTGCAATAATATGAACATCTTGAAGGTTTCCTTACCTCTGGCATTGGCATTGTCGTTTATGATATTATTGTTTATGACTTATATGTTTAAGCTTGAGTACCACAGAACCTGTCAACTTGTTTGGAGGAATGAAATGTATATCGTATACGCAAAGTATTCAGAGAAATTGAACAGGGATTAATTGGATTCCACTCGAAGAAGCGCCCACAAATGGTTGTTGCTGAACAGTATTCAACTGTATAAAAATTATAAAGAATTTTCTATATTGGTATTTGAATATAAACTCAGCAATTTTAAATTGTGGTGTGTGGTGCACGAACAATTTTATGATATCCTATTAAAACCTCTTATCCTCCATTCTCGTGTCATATCATTTTGGTATTAATCTTATGTAAAGAGGAGTTTCGCATGTCTATCCAGCACTGTAATATACCCCACGGTTGGATATTATGTGGTAGTCAAATGATATAAGAGCTCTTAAATGCACGCTACGCGGTTTTCACTCGCATTATACTTTATATACTTGCGTACATAGACATACACACACACATACACACACGCACTCAAAGACACACACACATACACGCACTCACAGACACACATACATACACACACCTACACACACACACACACACACATACACACACACACACACACACACACACACATATATATATATATATATATATATATATATATATATATCTGTGAATATTTGTATGCTTATTCCTAAACGTCAATGCGTTAGAATCGTCTACAGAATTTATATATGTTACCATGATTTCCAATATTTACACCTTTCATATTTCTTCGTCTCACTTTGATATCGCTGACGCTATAAAATCACCTGACATTTATGTTCCATCTAAAATATTCGAGAAGAAAGATCAATAAATCTCCAAACCAACATTTCTGAATCGTTTCCTTAAAACTAAAGGTCCGACACTGATAAGTGGTATTTCAGAATATCTGTTCATAAATACGTACACTCAAACACACGCTATGACAGATAGTGCATACACACACACGCGCACACACACACATGCACGCACAAATACACATACACGCATGTACAAATATATGGCTGTTAACCGCTTCTCATGCTCTCCTTTTCTCTTCCTCCCAGACATTGTACATGTATATGTACGTGTATGAAAATATATATATATATTTACTTATATATATGTGTGTGTGTGTGCGTGCTTTCGGACGCATTCACGCACCGTGCTATAATAGCCAAGTTATATTATAGGACTATATATTGTTATACAAAAGCAATAAACTTCAGTTACCATTGATGAGATTGTGGAAGAGCGAATGAACATCACTTATAAATCATAGAATAAATAATCCGAAGCATCACAAATGTGACAATGTTTTGGAACACTCGGGTTTTTCATTTATTTATGTATACCCATATTATTTTTGTTTTATAGATGTTTTTCACTTTTTGTTAATGTATCAATACAATGCATTTAATTTGCCATATGAGTAATTCATAAGGCAACCTCTAAATGTGACCTGAGCAAAATGGCCAAGTCGACGGCACATTGCTTATTAAAGAAATCGTCCTGCGATCGAAACTCGAATTAAACTTTTACCATACATTCAAAATAACATAAGCAAGTATTACAAATTTGTACTCAGAATAATGTGTGAATATAAGGAATTACTTTTCGTAATGAGATAAAAGACGAAGGCGGTTTACACAGCCTTGGTCTTTTTTTCTCATTACGAAAAGTAAATCCTTATATATATATATATATATATATATATATATATATATATATATGGGAGAATTTACGAAGAAAACAACAACAGACGAGGACAGGTGGTGTAAACAACAAAAGGATGTATTAGTTAAACGCTCGGGAATAGAGAAAGTCTTTAACGTTTCGAGCTACGCTCTTCAACAGAAAGAATAAGGAGAAAAACAAGGAGAAAAAAATGAATGTCGTGGTCAGCGATCTATCATGGCGTGTGCGTGTGTGTGTGTGTGTATGTGTGTGTGTGTGTATGTGTGTGTGTGTGTGTATGCATATATATGTATGTGTATATATACATATATATATATATGTATTTTTACTTTTATCTTATTTGATTTGTGTGTTTTTGTGGATGTAGTTAAATGGGTAGATGGAGCTCCAAGGTTTAATAAAACCATGGTGAAGGCAATCTGTCTAGGAGAAGGTAACTCCGAATTCATATCTTTCACTGATGTCTTGCAGTTGGCTTGTGGTTGGACAAAGACTGGGAGAAGGACACTGATATAAAAGCACTGGAGAGGTTCAACTCTGGGATAATAAAACATGCAACCTCCACAATCACCCGGTCATCTTGCCTTGGCTTATCGCTGGATATCAGATTTGGGGGAGGACTGGGTGCTATACGTGGCTTTGATATCTAAATGCACAGATATCTCTCCAAGTCCCAAGGCGATGGAATAGTGGTGACATGTGCAGGCTTAACGAGGTGGGAGCGCATAGTCACGAATCTGCACGTGGGCGGTTCAGGGGCCATCTAACGTCGCTGCATTGTTAAAAGAACAGCAGCATGCTTCAGCAAGGTCGAGATCACCTGATCAGCCTTCTCTATAGAGCGATCCTGGTCACCCAGAATTCTGGGAATGGTCTAGAAAAGGTAATCCAAACAAATGCCTTTCCTACCATCAAGCTGGTCAGCAGCCTGCAGCTGACGGCTGTTCACTACAGCAGGAGGAATACAAAGAGAAAATATGCAAGCAAGAAATATAGATTATGGGTAGGTATATGGAATGTCAGGACACTTCTTGCTCATGAAGGGTCTAGTAACTCTGAACGGCGAAGCGGTAAAATAGCCAAGGAGTTGGCTTGGTAAAACATTGACATTGCTGCAGTCTCTGAAACTCGGAGTGATGAAGATCATTTGACAGAAACAGGTGCTGGATGGACTTTCTTTTGGAAGGGTAAACCAAAGGGTGAAAAACAAGTAGGGGTTTGGCTTTGCCATTCGTACCGAGTTAACCCACAAAATGGAACAACCTAATGGTTTCAGTGATAGGGTTATGTATCTTCGAGCTCCTGTATCATGCAATCGTTTTATGACTGTTATTTCAGTTTATGCTCCTACTCTTGATAGCAGCAGTGAATCTATTATGGCTTTCTATGAAGATCTCAGATCGGTTATGATTTCGATTTCAAATTCAGATAGGATCCTCCGTCTTGGCGATTTCAATACCCGTGTCGGGTGCAATTATGAAACATGGGATGCATTAGGGGGACATGGTTTGGGACAAATGAACGCTAATGGTCTCCGTCTTGTTCCGTTCTGCACTGAACTTGATCTTGACATCTGCAACACTGTCTTTAATCAGAAGGATACCCATATAGCTACCTGGATGCACCCACAATCCAAACATGGCCATATTCTTGATTACCTTATCACCAGGAAACGAAACGTTCCAGATGTTTTCACTGTCCGAATCAGGTGAGGTGCAGAACGTGGGACTGACTCTATGCTCATACGCCGTAAATTGAAACATCATGCGTAGAAGATCTGGAGGAAGAAAAGTCCCTAAGCATATTGATGTGTTGAAATTAAGGGACTCTAAGGTGCAGGCGAATCTTCGAAATGCTATTGGATGAGCGGAATTTGATGTCACGTGGGCTCAGTTTAAGACCACTACTTACAATGTTGAAGTTGCGGATCTTGGTCTCAGAAACAGAAAACATCAGGACTGGTTTGATGAAAACGATCAACAGACCAATGAACTTCTTGAGGATAAAAATAAGTTGCACCAAAAAATAACTCGGTGCCCCAGATGAGGAGAAAAAGCCCTTACTGCAGTCTCTCAAAAGGATAAAATCATCACTCCAATGAAAGATAAGACAAATGAAAAACAAATGGTAGTCGGATATTTCTGAAAAAATCTAAAATGCGTTTAACAGTAAAGACCTGAAAACAGTATATCACTTGATCGGAAAAGTGTTTGGTCCTCGGTTTTCAGTTGTGGTACAACTCACGTCTAAAGACAGCTGCTTTCTCTTCAAGGATCAGGAAGGTATTATGAAGCTTTGGACTGAGCACTTCACTGATCTCTTTTATAATCCTTCGTTTAATGATGAAAATGTCATCAGAAATCTGCCCTAAAAGAATATCATTCCTGAGATGATGGAACATCCAACTATAGATGCGATAAAAAAGGCAATCAAAGGATTAAATACTGGGAAGGCACCAGGTCTTTACGGTATTCCTGTTGAAATTCTCCTCCACGGAGAGCTTGCTGTAGAGATCCACCATCTAATATCAGACATCTGAGTGGGTGCTCCTGTTCCACAGGACTGGGTTGATGCCATTTACTTTCATTGTCGAAAGGAAAAGGATCCAAATTCGAGTGTGGCAATTACAGAGGTATAAGCCTGCTTGAAATAGTCGGTAAAATGTTTGCAAAACTTTTATTTAATCGGCTAGCAATGTGGATATGCCCCTCTGTCATCCTTGAGAGTCAGTTTGGTTTTAGATCAAGTCGTTGCACAGTGGTCATGATTTCTTCTGCTCGTCAACTCCAGGAGAAATGCATCGAACATCATATGGTCAAATTTCCAGGTATTTGTCGATTTAACGAAAGCCTTTGAGATTGTTAATAGGACCGTTCTCTGGACCACTCTTGGTAAACTTGGATGTCCACCTCAATTTGTCAACTTGTTTAAGCAACTTCATAGTGATATAAAATATTGTCTTAACTTCAATGTGTCACTATCGGAACCAATTTCTATCGATAACGAAGTTAAAGGTGATATTGCTGCTCCAACACTCTTTTCCACATATTTTGCTGTAATTATCTTGCACGCTTTCCAAGACTGTGATATTGGCGTCTATATTTGCTTCGGAACCTCAGGTAAAATCTTTGATTCTAGACGTTTTAATGCAAAGTCGAAGACATACCTGGCCCTTGTTGGAGAGCTCCGTTATGCTGATGATGTAGTTCTCGTTGCTCACACCGAGGAGGACATGCAGGCTATATTGGATCTATTCTCTAGAGCTTGTATTGCTTTGGAATTACCATCAGTCTAAAGAAAACAAAGATCATATTCTCTCAACCACCAGGCCAATACTATGTGGAACCTAACATCTTCGTCCAGGATACAAGATTAGATGTGGTTGACTCGTTCATCTACCTTGACAGCACTCTCTCTAGAGATGGATGCCTTGATTCTGAAATAAACCTGAAAATTGAGAAAAGCCAGTAAAACATTTGGAAGTTTTGAAAGTCGTGTGTGGTCTGATAGAGGTATCACCTACAAAACCAATCTTATTATCTATGAATCTTGCATTTTAACGGTACACCTGTACTCTTCTGAGACCTGAACGATATATGGGCACCACATCAAGGCTTTAGAAAGATTCTATCAGACTTGCCTGAGGAGGAAACTAGACATCAAATGGAATTCATTAACACCAGACACCGTTGTTCTTCAGCAAGCTAGCACATCCAGTATTGAATTGATCCTCATACGCAATCAGATGCGTTGGGTTGGGCACCTTGCTAAGATGCAGGATGACAGGTTTCCAAAGCAGTTGTTTTACGGGGAGTTGCAGCGTGGCAAACGTCCGACACATAAACCTAAGATATGTTTTAAGGAAGCTGTTAAAAGCAACCTTAAAGCTCTTAACGTGAAAGTTGAAGACTGGGAGCAGATGATGCAAGATCAATCGGTTTGGAGACAAGTGATCTACAATAGATATAAAGCATTTGAAGCTCGACGAATTTAACAATCTGTCTTGAGACGAGCACTTCGTAGACAGGACTTAAATACGATCCCAGAAACATTTCTGCTTACACATATTTGTAAGATCTGCAGCAGAGTTTGTTAAGAGCAGGATTTGCTAGTCATAAAGATCTCATGACCGTATTTATTAATTGAAGAGTTGGCCTTTTTCTCTAAACAAATGGTAATCATTATATATATATATGTATATATATATATATATATATATATATATATATATATATATATATATATATATATATATATATATATATATATATATATATGGATACAGAAACACACACATACATATTTATAAATATCCACATAGAGAGGGCGAGAAGCAGGGAGATAGAGTGAGAGAGAATGAGAGACAGTGAGAGACTCTGTGTGTGTGTGTGTGTGTGTGTGTGTGTGTGTGTGTGTGTGTGTGTGTGTGTGATAGAGAGAGAGAGAGATAGAGAGAGAGAGAGAGAGAGAGAGAGAGAGAGAGAGAGAGAGAGAGAGAGAGAGAGAATAATAATAGCGATTAATTCATCCTTTAAATAGTTTTTCGGAATGTAAAGAGCATTCGTTTCTGAAAAATTACTGAATGTCTCTTTCAAAAGTGCCTCTTTCAAGAGTAGCTCCTGAAGGTATATTGAAAGTAAACGATAGTTATTAAAAGTGAAGCAAAACTGTCAAGGAAAGAGGAAATCCGGTTAATCAATTTAGTGCAAGAAAATTAGTATCAACTAAAGAGAGAATTATAATAACCACAAAAACGAATAATTAAACAGACACCTGCATCAGACCAGATGTGCATATTACACTATGTTGTATACAGGAGGACTCATATATATGTATTAGTCCCCTCTATACATTATAGTGTCATATACACATCTGGTCATTAAAGATAATGTGTGCACGTGCGTACGTGAACGTGTGTGTGTGTGTGTGTTTATGTGTGTGTGTGTGTGTGCGTGCGTGGACGCTTTACTCACCTTCGAACGACCTGACCATTCCCGACACTTGTGAACTCCTTAGGAGTGTTACTGTTAGCACGAAATCCAGTTCAACCTATTGCATATCTATCTATCTATCTATCTATCTATCTATCTATCTATCTATCTATCTATCTATCTATCTGCCTATATACACCTACATACATATATATATATATATACACACAAACATATACGTTATACATATATGAATATGTATATATGTATGCATGTATGTATGTATGTATGTATGTATATATATATATATGTGTGTGTATATATATATATACATCCCCATATACATCTATATCTATCTATCTATCTATCTATCTATCTATCTATCTATCTATCTATCTATCTATCTATCTATCTATCTATCTATCTACATACATACATACATACATAAAATACCGAGTAAAAGCTAAAAATGCGTCAAATCTGTTTTATATACATTAAAGTTTAACTTTTAAAAGGAAGAAATAGTTTTATTCTATGTATTGTATGTAAATAAAATTCTAAGAATCCATTTTCACGGAATAAATGTTTCCGTACTGTAATTTAACTGAAAATATATTGATGTTCATTTTCATAAGTTAAGTTTGACATATGAAACACAAGTGAACAGGCGAAAAGGAAGATAAGGAAATTATGTTATTTCGAATCTTTTGTATAGAAAAGAAAAAAAGTTTTACTGTATATATTTTATATGCGCTGCAGCTAAAAGAAGGTTTATAATAGAAGAAAAGAATCATATTTAAGTGACCAGGACTCCGTTTACGCTGAACCTCAGCTTTAGAATATTTTGGCTGATTTTTCCATGTTTAAACCATGTGGATTAATGAGCAAGTAGGGCTGTCATATATATATATGTGTGTGTGTGTGTGTGTGTGTGTGTGTGCGCGCCTGCGTTTGTCTCTCTGAGTATCTGTCTGTTCTCGCACTGCTTAACAACCGGTTTAGGACTACTTACGTCCTCATATTGTAGAGGTTCGGTAAAAAGAGACCGAGATGATAAATGCCAGAACTGACCTTAAAAAATAAGTAAAGGGGTCGATTTATTGTCTAAATCAATTTGCAGGCAATGTCACAACATGGCTGCAGTCCAATGAGTGGAATAGTTAAAAGGTAAAAGTTAATCAACTTGGTGAAATGATGGAGATGCATTCCAGTTCTGTACCTTTCATTCTCAATTACTAATATAGTGAAAAAATAACGATACCTTTGTTACTTGTAACAATATTATTAATGGAAGTAATAATTGCTGACATGTAAATAGTATTATATACTTTCTAGGCCAGAAAATGAGCAAAACGACTTGACCTCTATTACTATTCAAACTGATGAAAAATTTAATAAGTTCTAACAGAAGAATCTATAGACCGTGTGGTTTTAATAGAAACCGTCTTCGAAAAGGTAGTTTATAGGTGTTATATCTTGACTCATAATGGAAATAAACTCGAACTTTTTCCAAATTAGTTATTTAACATGTAAACGAATTATAAGTTAAAACATTCCATTTCATCAACAACACTATGGAGTTTGAAATCGAAAGTTATGAAGGTTAAATTCGAATGTACTATTATTAATACAGGAAAATATTATGGAATTGATACACATGACAGAAGGCTGTATGCGAGCGTGGCCCTTGAGATGTTGTTAGCAGATAATTTAGTAAACAAAAAGAACAAAGTGTTAATTCATTGTATCATTACGACGCCAATATCTTTTAGATATTATATAACTAGGGGTTAATATATAAAGAAGTACAAAGTAATCCATTCTACAAGGCAATTCTCATTTTAAATTACATTAGTATTACACTAGTGAATAACATCTTCAATATTGGTTCCACAATACATTACTTCGAATAGGTTAACATTACATAAAAGTGACGCATTATATTTCATTTATTCCTCATGTCCCTGAAACACACACAACGATAAAAAAAGATGTTGGTGCGTATGCATGAATATTTTTAATTACGAATATTGTTCATCATCAATTATAATATCTAACCTCATTTTGTTAATATGTAGCTATATCTATGTATTTCTATGGACCGCATCAGGACAAATAACCCCTAGGACAATCACCCGCCAAAGGAAATTCTCCCCAACAACTACCCTCTAGGAACATAACCCCCCTTGGTTAGTTAACCCTTCTCCAATATATTAAGAAGTTTTAAATCATCGTTTGTTGTCCTCAGGGGTAATTGTCCTAGACTCCTCTGGACAAGCTCAACGATGTATATTTACATGAATGAGAGCATATTTGTAGTTGAATTCCTGTTTATGTGTGCATATATGTATATAAACACATGCATATATGTGTGTGACTGGGTATAAATGCAAGTGTAAATGTTTGTGCGATTTTGTATGTACAAATTTCTGCATATGTGCATGTATTTGTATATATGCGAATATATATTTGTATGTATGCATGTATGTATGTATGCATGTATGTATGTATGTATGTAAGTATGTATGTATGCATGTATGTATGCATGCATGTATGTATGTATGTATGTATGTATGTATGTATGTATGTATATATGTATGTATCTATTTATCTATCTATCTATCTATCTATCTATCTATCTATCTATCTATCTATCTATCTATCTATCTATCTATCTATATATATATATATATATATATATATATATATATATATATATATATACATACTTGGTAAATAGTAAGGGATTACTATACACACACAAATATATAACTTACAATAGTACAAGTTTACTGTCGACTTCCGGTAACGTATGCACAATGTTATACAATAACCGGCCAGAGTCATCTGCAGCATAGTTGTACATATGTGCACCAACGAATTTCTTTTTCATAACTTTCAGAAAAATAGATAATGTTTAATGAAACTTTCTATAAATATGCTTCACATGGTGTAGATTCTGATAGTTTGTTTTGAAATAATTTTTCAAACAAAAGAAGAAATGTGGTGTGTGAATCTATGTATTTTTGCCGTCCATTAATTTTTTATTCCCCTGTAAAATTCCGATATAATAGTAATCCTCGCATTCTCAAAGGCACTTGTCGAAATCTACATTCAACAATTCCTACTTTGCCGGAAGTTATAAGAAAACAAACCTGAGTTGTATGAAGTTTCCGAAAGTCTTCTCTCCACCTAAACGTGATCAGAATCTACATCATCTGAAGCATATTTGTAGAAAATTTCATTAAACATTATCCATTTTTCTGGAGGTCATGAAGGCACAAATTTGGTGGAGCGCAATTGTGTATGTAAGCCCATTGCTTTAGCATAAATAATACTAAGATTACATTGCTATTATATACCAATGTATTACCTTGCTGAGTAGCGCTTTTTATATGCAACAACATTCAATTATATAACTGTGTGTTATATATGAACAAAGAATAATCTTCTTTTGTTCAGTTTGCATCAAAAGCGTGACAATAATGTGAATGGAATGGGCTCAAAGGATGATATTGTATTTTGTGACGAACACTAACTGTATTAAAAAGTATCCTATTGATATGCATCCTTGCTTCATAAATGCAAGTTCTTTTTACCAGATTTGCATTTCATCTTGTAACTCTCCTTTACTTTTTGGAGCTTAATTCATGTTGTATGACTTGCCAGAATTACTCCCACATGCATAGTATATATATACTTACGCACATACACTATAGGAATATATGATACAATGATATCAGACCTATTTAAAACATGATGTCTTAAAGATAGCGTGTTCGTACACATTATACAACAGCATGGTATGTCAAATAATATCGGTTTGGCTTATGCCGTTTCATTTTACAGTACATTATTTCATATTCTATGATATATTTAATGATGTTAAACATGTTGTTTTTCGAACAGCCAATCATATGCTTTTATTAAAAGTACCCTGAATCAAATTCCAAATGTATGGTTTCTTTAGTAAGTTTTGGCATAATTTAGGGCTCAACTCATATCTGAAGTCCAGCGACCCTTCCGTTGGGTAAGAGCGTTAAGCTGACGCCACGTTAAAGATATCAATTAAAATCAAATAAAAGAATTGATAATATGAAATAGGGTTATGATAAATTTAATTACAAAGATGGAATACGATTGAATAAAATATGATTGCGTGTACATATATAGATAGAAACACGCAAACTTTTGGCGAAATTCCTTACAAAATATGAAATATAGAATATAAATTGAAAAATTCCAGAGAAATTAAATTGAAAAAATTGAATAATATTTATTAAAATACGAATGTATGCTCGCATATTGAAGGGAGCAGATAAATAGTTAACGAATTTCCTTAAATAGAATATAAGATGTAAAATTGATAGATATTATCAAAATAAACCGACACTCACCCACAGAAATTATTATTGTAAAATATAGGGCTACAAATATACTTTTCAGTGCATCCATCCATATACACTTGCATGTGTACGCACACATAAATAAGTCCATACATACACACGCACGCGCTGCTAAAAATGTACACACTCACGCATGTACATGGCACGCATACATACACAAACGTGCGTTCTTCTACTTCGAAAGATCTCCACATAGAACGAGCCTCTAATGGATAAGGAGTATATAAGCCATGCTAAACCCCAAAAGTCGAAGCAGGTTACATTAATAACTGTACACATAATCCAGTGATGACGTCAACTTGTATGTAACAAAATGAAACGTAAATATATATATAATAAAACTAAAATATTATTCAGGCAAAAGAAGAGGGGAACATACATCAAATTGTATTTGAGTTACAGCAGAATTGTTAACTTGATAATTAAAGTGATTGCATGAAGGAATGCAAGACGGAAAATAACGATAAAATCGAAAAATAGATAACAGAAACGAATATATATATATATATATATATATATATATATATATATATATATATATATATATATATATATATATATATATAAGTATACACACACACATGTATGTAGGTATGTATGTAGATACATATATATATATATATATATACATAAATACATAAATACATATATGTATATATATATATATATATATATATATGCAAGTATACACACACATGTATGTATGTATATATGTATGTATGTATATATATATATATATATATATATATATATATATATACATAAATACATAAATACATGCATACATATATATATATATATACATACATACATACATATACATACATACATACATACATATATCTATATACTCTTCTTTCTTTCTAGTACTATTTCTATATACTTTAAGATAACCTCTCTCTCTCAAATATCGTGCACCATGGATACCAGAGGACGAGACTTTGTACAGCGCCAAGTTGAGGCCAACAAGAAGATGAAGATGCGCCGAAACTGGCAGCTGGAGGAAGTTCGCCTTCTTGTACACGCATGGAACCTGGCCAAAGGATCACCAGCAAACGATCTAATAGCCGAAGGCCTGGATAGGTACAATTTCCACAGGTCAATGACTCAAATTGATCGAAAGAAACTGGAGCTCATTCGCTCCTACGATCTCGTGAAACCGCACCTTGACCTCCTAGAAGGCATTATGAGAGACACGGACACAAAAATGGACAGTGAAGACCCTGCACACTGTGCTCAGGCTCAGGAGGACCAAACGGATCACCAAGACAAGGCAGATGCCACCAGTGCTGTAACCACTGATGAGGGATGCAATGACCATGGTGAATACAGTCAACGCTGCACCACAAACGACAAAGACAGGAGAACAGACAAGAAGACGGTAAACACAAACAGGCTTCAAGCCCAAACACGTCACACAGAGAAAAAGAAAAAGAAACAGATCTGTAAATTCTACCTAAATGGTACCTGCTGGCACGGGGAAAAGGGACGAAACTGCAAATTTGCCCATCCCAAACACCACCAGCTAAACAAGGTAGATAACCACTTACAACAAAATAAGCGGGAGCGCAGAAAGCTGAAATCTACGTACACATAATCCACCGAATACTAACAGGACTCACAAAGAAAGAAGTCCGTATATTCCTTCTGCTCCCCAAAAAAGGCTATATGCAGAGGCTGTACGAACTGCAGTAGCTGAGCAGCAAGCTTTTTTAAGCGAGGCCCAGAAAATGGTACAACAGTTAACGTGGATGCAGAGGGTGCAGAGTCAACGCCACACGAACCATTGTCCAAGACCATCACAGATGATGGATCAGGGATGGCCACCGATAACACCAGGAACCCCTGCACAGATATCACGCCCATATTCCTACTGAATATCCGGGGCCTATTACGAACAGGCGGCAAAGACAAGTTCCTATACTTGAAAGACCTAGTAACATGCAATCAAGCAATATGCATGGTGCTTACCGAAACGCATCTAACACCTAATATAGCAGATGCGGAGATAAATATACCAGAGTATGCCGTACTCCGAACAGACAGAAGGGATAGAAGTCATGGGGGAGTTGCAATGTACATCCGAGAAGATGTCACACCCCTACTACTACTATCACGCTCAAACTCTGTATGTGATACTTTAATAGTACACATAAAACAAATTGATGTAGTTGTATGCTCAACATACCGTCCACCAAATACCGCAAAGCAGGAAGGTAAATTTGAGGACAGCCTCAGACGCATAGAAGAGGTCCTGACAAATCTGGACCAACACATCAATATACTTTTCCTAGGCGACTTTAACCTCCCAAATGTTAAATGGCCTGAAGGTCACATCCTCTCTAGGATGTCACTGCATGAACAAAGCCAGGCAAAATCATTGCTAGAACTATCCAACATGCTGTTCATGGAACAAGTGATACTCCAACCAACCAGGGGAAGCAATATTTTGGATCTCTGCTTCACAAACAATGTGAGCCTAATCCATAATGTGAAAATAACGCCCACATCTCTCTCAAATCATAACATTATAGAATTAACTATGTATGGTCCTAGACAACCCACTGACACCCACCCCACCAGGAGGACTCAAGCAATATCCAACCTGAATTTCCACAGGGCGGACTGGAAGTCAATTCGCAGAGAGATTCGAAATCAAAACTGGCATGACAGCCTTTCTATACAGGAGAGTGACCTCAAACTAAGTCATTTTATGTCAACCATACAAGACATATGCACCAAATACGTGCCATATAGAAAGACCAGCAAACATGCCAATAGAATTCCTAGAGACAGGAAAATCTTTATGAGACACAGAACAAAGGTCTCAAACCAGTTAAATAGAGAACTGGAGGATAGGAAAAGGGCTAAATTAAAACTAACACTGTTAGAAATAGAAAACAAAATTAAACTCTCCCATGAAAAGGAGAGAGCAGAGAAGGAGAAGAGAGCAGTAGAAAGCATAAAAACAAACCCCAAGGCTTTCTATAGATTTTCAAAGGAGACTGCTACGGTGCAGTATAAGATAGGACCCCTATTCCTGCCTAATGGCTCACTGACTGCAGATCCCACATGGATAAGTGAAGTGCTCATTACACAATTCAAGAGTGTCTTCACCTCTCCTCTGAGTCACATGCAGATAAAGAACCCTGCTGATTTCTTTGACAATAGCACTCAGCAGAAAAAGACTGCATCCATTACCTACATCGACATTGAAGAGGAAGATGTGATAGTTGCCATAAATGAAATGAGCTCAAATTCGGCAATTGGCCCCGATGGTTTCCCAGCTGTCCTCTTAAAGTCGTGTAAACAAGAATTAGCAGGACCACTCCGGATACTCTTCCAGAGTTTCCTTGCAAATGGTAAACTTCCCAAAAAGCTGAAGGAAGGCACCATATGTCCCATCCATAAAGGTGGAAGCAGAGCAGAGCCTGGGAACTACAGGCCTATCTCTCTGACTTCACATATTAGCAAAGTCATGGAACGAATTGTCAGAAGGAGATTGACTGCGTTCCTAGAAGAAAATGACTTGCTGAATGAGACCCAGCATGGTTTCCGTCCAGGTAGAAGCTGCCTCACGCAGCTCTTGCAGCATTATGACTGGGTCCTGAAGCAGCTACTTGACCATTCAAATGTTGATGTGATATATCTCGACTTTGCAAAAGCCTTTGACAAAGTTGATCATGGCTTGATATGTCACAAGCTGCGAAACCTTGGCATAGCTGGTAAATTAGGAGAGTGGCTGCATGACTTCCTGAATGGTAGAAGTCAGACAATTGCAGCCAATGGAGAACTATCTAGGGAAACACAAATATTGAGCGGTGTTCCACAAGGAACTGTTTTGGGGCCACTACTGTTCATAGTGGCCCTTCTGGACATGCCCACGGTCACTCGGAGAGCCACTGTCACTAGCTATGCTGATGATACAAAGATATCTCAGGCAATAAAGAATCCTGATGATATTGTAAGCCTGCAGAATGACCTAAATGCAATATATGAGTGGGCAGAGCAAAGTAATATGCAGTTCAATGCAAAAAAAATTTCAAGTACTGCGCTACAAGACCACAAGTACCTCCCAACTGGCATACACAGGGCCTGGAGGTACTGCAATCCCAGAACCACAAACAGTAAGAGATCTGGGCATCAACATGTGTAGTGATGCATCATTTCACATGCACATTGTCAAGTTGACAGCAAAGTGCAGACAACTGGCAGGGTGGATACTGAGGACATTCCGTACAAGGGCTCAAAAAGTCATGTTGACTCTATGGAAGACATTTGTTCTGAGCCGCCTAGTCTATTGCTCTCAGTTGTGGTCACCACACAGTGTTATGCGGACAGCAGAACTGGAGGCAATTCAGCGGCACTATACAAAAAAGATCGCCACAGTCCAACAGATGAACTACAGGGAGCGACTGAAGGCACTAGGTCTCTACTCCCTGGAGCGCAGGCGGGAGAGATATGTAATAATATACATATGGAAAATACTGGAAGGACTGGTGCCAAACTTTGGTATCAAGTACTACAGGAATGCCCGCACGGGTCGCCACTGCATGGTGCCAAAGGTACCGTCCACTGCATCTCACATAAGAACGAGATACTGCAGCAGCCTCGGTTTCAGAGGACCTCAGCTCTTCAATGCCCTGCCAAAACATTTGAGAGACATGCAAGACATGGATGCGGAGGTCTTCAAGACAAAACTTGACGCTTTCCTCTCCACGATACCAGACGAACCAACGGCTCGTAATGAGACGCAGTTTAGGGCAGCTATGTCAAATTCTCTTATATACCAGATGTGCCATCAAAACTCTTGATTGGACCATGTCGAGTGGGGGAGAAGAGCCATGCAAGGAACGTGAAAATCACGGTGGTGCACCAGCATGACCGCAGCCACTTGGCTGAAACACATAAATAAATAGATAAATAAATAAATAAATATATATGGGAGAATGTACGAAAAAAACAACAACAGACGAGGACAGGTGGTGTAAACAACATATATATATATATATCTATATCTATATATCTATATCTATATCTATATATCTATATATATCTATATATATATATATATATATATATATATATATATATATATATATATATATATATATATATATATATATATATATATATATATATATATATATATATATATATATATATATATATATATATATATATATATATATATATATATATATATATATATATATATATATATATATATATATATATATATATATATATATATATATATATATATATATTTATATATATATATATATATATATATTGATATATATAGGCACGAGAGAGATGTTTTGGAAATGTGTGAAATAGATGTAAAGAGATATTGAGAAAGAAATGGTGAGAAGAGAGTTAGTATGTCCGACAACTCGAGAAAATTCTGCGTATGTAAAAACGTTCAGTCTGCTGATTTCTATCAATTTCTATTATAAACAATGCACAAACTTGATGTAGCTTGAGAAGAAACCGACAACTGGAAAATCTATATGGTTGTCTAAGACAGACTGCTTCGTTAATAAAATGTGTAAAATAACTTTTAGTTGTTGATTTCCGTTTCGTCTGTATTAGCTTGCGTTTTGTTCGTGTTAAACACTGTTGTTGTTACTGTTACTGAAACTTGTTATAGATTATAAAATTGATATATCAAGCAATTTTCATTATTAGAGTACAATAGAATTTAATTACTTTAGTGTCGTCCATTTTGCATTGTGTAGGATCAAGCGGGCTTGTGTGGTAAGACGTTGCTTCCCAAGAATATGGTTCCGCGTTCAATTCCACTGTATGATTCCTTGGGCGAGTGTCTTCCATGATAGCCTTGAACCGACTATAGTACTGTGAGTGGGTTCGGAGAACGGAAATTGAAGGAAACATATCCGGTCAGCACATTTATCGCGAATATGAGAGGTGTGTATTCCTACGCATACTAATTCTTTTTCCGACGAGGGCTTATATGCTCAATATGTGACTAATTTCTATAGCAAATACACGGTGAATGCTTACAAACTGTGTGCTTATAGTTATTATTTACAGAATTTTCATTCGATACCGTTTCTTCATTTAAGATAGAAAATACACTCACACGCACACACATATATAATATACATGATATATATGTGTGTGTGTATGTGTTTGAGTGTATGTATGCATGCGTGTGTTTGTGTGGGGCTATATGTTTGTATGTGTTTGTGTGTGTTTGTGTGTTCTGGTGTGTTTACATCTCCGTAACTTAGTGGTTGCACAAACGAAATGATAAAATACGTACCAGCTTTTAAGAAGATAAACAAGGAATGGGAGCGATTCGTTCAACTAAAATCTTTCAAAACTGTGCAGTCATGGCCACAGTCTAATGAAGGAAACCTTTAAACATAAAAGATATACGATTATTGAATATGTATTGAGTATCTTTAATATTGCTCTAATGTCTAATGTCGGATTGTCATACCCTTTTAAAAAATAGTTCCAGCTACTGAAGTATAGCCGTACTTGTGCACCGACGCCAAATATTCCAAGAATGCGGAGTCTGAGAGTCCAAATTAAATCAGCTATTTCGAAAGGAACAATGTTAAACATTATATGAACTATTTCATTTACACAAGAAACCTATTCCTAATTTAATCCTTTACATTAATTTATTCCTTTACGTTACTGCGAAGTCGATTTTTTCATGCACGTATTTTTTTTTTGCATATAATATCATGTAACACCTGGAGTTGATTTGATTAACTCCTTCTGTAATAACTATAGATATTATTAAATTTTATATTACTTAGCAAATCATTTCCCACTATGACACGGTAGAGGAAGACTGGATTGATTATGGAAAGAGGGTTGATTTAAATTTTTTCCTAGTGGTTTTCATTTTTCATTTCAACACAAATATTTTTCTTATCAATTTGGAAAATGACATATCCCTCCAGAACATCAGTGGATTATAGGAGTATGTACTTGTTAATTTTCCAGTTTTCAGTGGTGTATAGCAATCATTGCTTAAAATATGAATTCTGCGATCATTGTAAAGAAAAGCAGAGCTTATTAAATAATAAAAAAGTATGATAGATTTTAAAATTACGATTTTTCTTAACTTTTCTTTAGATTAATTGACGTAGTTTTAATAACTAATTTTCCCAGCGCACAGCTACATATCCGCGCTCATGAGTGTGTGTATATAGATGACTAAAGATGCTATAAATGTAACATGAAGTATATGTACATATTCCAGGCGATTCAAAAGTAATAAGCAATTTATGAAGAGAAGAGACATCTTTCCAGGTGAAAATGTAATTTAACTCTATTCAAAGTACACCTTCAGTTACTAATATACAAATTTGTGAGATACTAACGTTCATAACTGATATACAAATACCAAGTACATCGTTGTCCTTGATAGCTTTATGTCAGCCCTAATTTCTGTAGCACGGAACAATAATGCTAGAAGACTGAGTTAGCCCTCGAGTCAGAAACCCTCTTACAAAGATCCGAGATCAACAATATGCATTTTCAATATCGAATATTATAGATAACCGTTTAGTACAGTAAGCCTCACGAATAACAACTTTATTAATTTTCTACGGAGATGTGTGCTGCACAATTTTGATGCGCAACAATACGGAAAGTATATAAATAATGAAAGCACTGGTGTGTGGACATGTTACAGTACATTTGTCTGAAGTACTCTTCCATAATGCAGCAACCACTTAGTGCTAAACACTAATATATATTATTATGGAACTAGAATCGCAAATTCAAACGACTCCATGTAAAATCCATATGTTGATGGGGTATTTTGAATATTTGAATCTACGTGTTGGTGTATATACTATTTTACTATTTTAAAATGTTTCAGTTGCAAAGCTGCGGTCTTGCACCACTGTTGACAGCGCTACAACATTATTTGGAACCTCCTCTGATATGTGGCATTTGGCCAATGAGTGAGTTTCCTGCCGTGAGGTAGGCTCGTCTGGAACCCGTAGCTGGAAGAGATCCAGTTTTGTTTTAAAGACACTTACATCCACGCCATGCAAGTCTCTCCGGCATTTTGGAAGGATATTATAAAGATGTGGTCCCTTGAAGCCCAAGCTGTTGCAGTATCTGCCACTCTATTTTGATGGTGATGCTGGGATCTTTGGCACTATGCAGTGGCACCCCGTTCTGCAGTTTGAGTAGCTTTCAATGCCAAAGTTTGGTACAAGGCCTTCTAGGATTTTCCAGCTGTATATCACTGCATATCTCTCCCGCCTTCGTTCCAGGAAGAAGCGTTTTAATTCTTTAAGTTTTCCTCAGTAGCTGACATGTTGCATCGAGACGATTTTCTTAGTGTAGCTTCGTTGGATTGCTTCGAGTTCCGCTGTGGATTTTTATTGTATGGTGACCTTAGTTGAGAGCAATTGTCTAAGCGGCTGAGAACGTATGTAATCCAAAGGATCATCAATGTCTCCCTTTCTCTTGTTTTGAGAGTTCCGAGGGTCCATACAGATATCCGTCTGCATTTTATTACCAAATTGGTAATATGCACTTGGAAAGATGCATCATTGGTCATATCAATGCCCAAGTCACGAACTGATTTTGAATCAGGGATTTCATTTTCGCCTGGGCAAGTGTATCCTGTCTGCATGTTGTTTAGCTTTGTGTGCTGGTAGCATAGGGCCTGGAATTTTATATATTTATACATAGCTTATAGGAATAACAATATTATATGTTTTGAATTCCTTTTAGTGAAATTGATGTACATATTTGTGCATTATATCATGTCACTGTTTCATATTATGAATTTACATAAATAGAAATTAGTTGTGTATTAGTTTAAATAACTGTGTATTTTTAAAATAACAGTATTTAATGTTTCTTGAGTTATCTTTAGATTAATCAAATAGAAAGTTTGGGGTTTCTTTAGATAGTTGTATTTTATTTATTTTCCCAGACGTTCAGAAAGATAACAGCGTTGTTCCTTAATCATGTTAAACCTTACAAAGGTATTTTATAGCTATGAGATAGTTCTATGCCTAAACAAGCCGTTACGTGTAATCTCTGGTCTCTATTCTATGTATGTAGAGTTGGCGATAAAAAAAATTATGTTATTTTCAATTATCGATTTTTAAAAATATTCATTTAAAAGTTACTATTTATAATGAAGATTTAACGAGGTTATGCGATGTTCAAGTCATTTCGTTGAGCTTCGACTAATCAGAAGTTTAGCTGTTCAGCGTTCACTCTTACTAGATGATAAATCATAATACCTTAACATCTTTGCCTCGGGTTACAAAATGATGTTCTAGAATTGTAGTAGCTGCCGTGTAAAAATCCACAAATTATAACACGCATAAAATCAACATAAGCTCAAATACAGATTATCGACCCTTCCATCCATCTTCGCCCAATATTCATGGGTGTGTCGTGGGGGTAGATTCTGCAGGCGTCTCATCTGTAGGGTCCTATCAGAAGCAACTTCTATAACATTTTCTGGCTGGATTCACAAGCGCTCCCAACTGAAGCAATGGATATTATCCAGCCAATTCCTTATTGGTCTAAATTTAAGCTTGGTTTGAAGATCCACTATCAAACAAGCTGCTCTAGGATGAGGTTCTTGGAAGTACTGATGTCTCAGTCTTCTCAACACTAAATTTCATCCTTCCTTTGCAGCACTCAGCAGTGAACCCCTTCAGTGAATGCTGGAGATCGTCATCTGATAAGCCAAATTTTAACACTTGACGTTTGAGTCTCTTCGTTCATAGCTTATGAATAGCATAAATACAGAAGGGGATGTTCAAAAGTATTTTAGCTTATGGTTTAAATATTTTTTAGTCTTCACAAAATATCTTTCTGAAAATTAGAATTGATTACAAGAGAACCTGTAAATAAATGACGCATTGTAACTGTTTCTCCGTTGAGAACTGTGTAGTAAAGAACTAAAAGAATATGAGGGATAATACTATCATTTTAAGAGAGATGTGTAGACGACGACTGAATGGCATTCAGCACATTGCTGACATTGATTATGTCGTGCCAAAGCGCATGAACGTCAAGCTTGATGCCGAAAGGGAGCTGAATTCAGAATATATGGAAACGTAAACTGAACATGTAATAGTTACTGCACCGTCCTCTGGATGCTCCAACTTACAAACGGTTGCAGTTATACATCATATAACTGCTTTTGACGCCGAGTGAGCTGTATTTATAATGAAATATTTGGCTAATGTAGTCAATTATATCCAACATAATGAAATCCTGTTTACCAAAGTCGTCATGCCATATTTGAGTGTGTGTTTTAGTGTACTTGATACTATCTTATTAATTTTTGTGCTGATTGTATTGGGGTTTCTTGAAATAGTTACATGTTCGATCTCCTTTGATCATCTACAGGCTTTCTTCTTTTGTACGTATAACCAAAGTATATCTTCACTTTTGCCAAAGTTTGGAATTAGATAACTCAGTCAAACAAAATGCTCAGCTGAGGAATTGCAGCTGTTTTGTTGTCTGCAGTTTCTGTTCGCCTGCCAAAAACAAAATTGAAACCAATTTCCACTCTAGCATACATACTTTTAGAAGGAATATAATCGAGTAGACTGTTGTGACTTGTAAAACTATAGATCGTTAAAGCAGTTACAATACTACCAAATCATTACAAGCTGTAAAAATAGAAAAAGAAAGTTTACAACTGCTCTTAGGTCTACATAGGTGTACACTAAGAAGCCACCGATTAAAAAAAAAAAGACTCACAATATGGCGTATAGCTTAAAAACAACTATAGAAATGTAACTAAAATATTTCTTTCTGAAAGCCATTAACCGCGGAAAGAAATAGGAATAATTTTAAAGAAGATTCCAAACGGCTTACGGAAGTTTACATCTAATTGTAGACTTCAAGCCATTAAAATAGTATTGGTTTCTTTCAACTAGCTAAAGGGAAAGTAAGAAAAGAGTGACACGATGATCATATATTCAGAGGAATATTAATATCCAAGTAAAATGAATTATATTAAGCAGAGATCAACACGAAATTACATATTCTGCGCCAGAAACGTATAGCTAACAAACAGATTGCAACTTAATTACAGTTAATATTAATGATATAAATCAAACTGCATGGAAAGCGCCGAAAATCACACATAAACACTGCGAGTGAAGCGTCCGCAATTCCGTTTATATTCTCATTAAAGCAATTTTATTACTCTTTGGAATACCGTGAATATCACCTTAATTCGCTGTCCACAGTAGTGAAATTGCCAACGTCTGAAATAAATGTAACTGAAGTTGGTTGCTATTATACTAAGAACAACAATATTTTAAATATTATACATTCTATAATATTTATCACAATACGTCTATACGAAGTGCGATA
Organism: Octopus bimaculoides; assembly: GCF_046866305.1. Classification (NCBI taxonomy): domain Eukaryota; kingdom Metazoa; phylum Mollusca; class Cephalopoda; order Octopoda; family Octopodidae; genus Octopus; species Octopus bimaculoides. Next base: position 35,678,144 of record NC_142942.1, read on the forward strand.
CTGTGGCATTCTAACTGTCTATTCCCGTTGTGTGTGACGTACAGAATGCTCCTCTGAAGTAATACTGCTTCCATCACTAATAACGAATGTATTTTACTCTGCTCGTTAACTATCTGCGACCCAAGTGATTTTTTTCCTCTGAAACCAGCTGGAGCTGCTTCAAAAAATGTCAGATTTTCCCGTGATGAGATGAGGTTGGTGCACTTTTGATCTAGTGTCAGACAGACGACGTGGCACCCGCTGAACAGAAATCTTCGTTATTCCAAGTTCATTGTGCAGAATATTCTCAACTCTCTCACGGGATATGCTGATAACATCGACTATGGAAAGCAGGTGCAATGTTTTAAAAGGTGGTGTCAGTTGTAGGATGTCCAGACTTTGGGTCATCTTCAAGTCGCTCCCGTCCCATCCTAAATTCAGCTGCCCGCATTTACAATATTGATAAAGCTGGAGCATCATTCTTTAATAAAACAACCATGTCACCATGAATTTTCTTGGGGGCTAAATCATTTTCTTCAGGTAAATAATAACACCACGATAGCAAATTTTGTACATTTTCAGGAGCAGTCGCTATAGTAACTTTGAAAATCTTCTTTGAACTGTCTGATGTCAGTTTACCCGGAAAGAAACAATGCGGTTAGTAATAAGAAACGGTGAAATTGCATGTATGCCAGATTTCGCAGTTCTAGCATACCTCCTCCAAAGTAAAAAAATAGGAAAAGTATCATCACTCCTCCATAGTCAAAAATGTCAAAAATATAAACCTACAATCCACATTGTAGGTTTATATTGTAGGTTTATATTTTTGCTATTTTGCAGGTTATACAGATTGAAACTCTACTGGTCATCGGAAAGGATTGTTTTCTTCTTGTCATAGTGCAATGCTTGCCATCTTATCTTATGCATTAGGACATTCGTTTTCTGTGGCATTTCTCCATAAATTTTCACTTGTCAGGCGTTTTTCAGGGAGGATCCCAGGACTTTTTTCTCCAATTAGGTGCTCTATTGGTTCCTTGTCAAAAGGACTTACCATTTCAGGGAGTAATAATTTTATTTAAGAGTACGCTGAAATGAGCGACACATTACCAAAGTATCTGGGCTGGGTAGATAATTCCACACTCCAGTACAATATTCAATATAGTTTGACGATAACCAGCGGATAGAGTAGTGTGCGAAAATCGAGCCATGTTATAAGCAATTAAAAGCACAGAAAACGCAATCGGAATTCTAAAAGATTTAAACATATACGTGTTTCTCTGTTAATTGTCGTTATCAAATAAGCTCGCCATTACCAGCATAAAGTACAAGCAATGTTAGATGCACGCTTTAATATATACCAGTCATGCAGCTTATGTTCGTTTCCATTTCAAAAGAGAGGGGGATAGAGTGTCTGATAGTAAGATAGTAGAAGTGGAATGATATGATAGAGAGATGAGAAGAGGTCATACACATCTAGATGGAAACACACGCTCTCTCATACGTTCACCCCACTCCATATATATATATATATATATATATATATATATACACGACTGTGTACATGTGTGTATATATGTCTGAAGATAGAGGATGATAATGTGGTTCCAAAACGATGCTGTATCAACGAATACTACGAATGAAGCAGCAACGCTAATAACTATAACAAGAACAGTCAGTGCGGTATGTTAAATGCAAAATCAGGTTATTAGATCAGTCACCATTGATATTTGCAAGGTACTGGGTCAGAGTATGAGAAACTCAGACAATCCTATCTCCCTGGCGATAGACCTGACTGACTTGGAGGGGTCGTTGTCAGTCATGGTCTGAATCTCACCAACAAATTCAGGAGTTCTTTTTTCTTACCAGAACGATCACAGTGAGTTTTCCGAGTCATGCAACTCTTTCTGAATCCTCTGCACTCTCCTCAGATCGACATCCAAACACTCTGAAATGTTCGTATCGGAGCTTCCGGCGCGAATTCCAAGCAGTACAACATGTCGTTTCCAAATTTCTGGAATTGGGTCATGGTACTGTTTTTCTCCAATACAATGCCCAACTGACCTTAATATACTGTGTAGTGTAGTGGACAAAATCAAAAAACATACAATGCAAATGCGCGAAATTAAAAGTATAAAATGGCGACAATTTACCTATTGCACCCTCTATTTAAACGTATTTACAAAAGCCCTTGCTACACTCCTAGTATTTGAAAAAAATATTCACTAAAAACATTACCGACTATTTAAAGACAGTCTTAGAGAAACAGAACGGCACGAACATTTTGGGAGTATATTTTCGTAGTGTGTGTGTAAGCATTTTCTCTGTTGAATTTCTCCAACATTCGAGTGTATTTATATGCATATATATCTATATCTATATACATACATACATAAATACATACATACAACTGCATACGTGTGCGTGAACGCCTGTAAACCTCTATCTGTTTCTCCTCATTCCGGATGACTCAAAAGCTACACAATCAACAGGCGTAAAACATTTACGTCAGTGCTTTACATATTTTACTGAAATACCGAATTGTGTATAAAATATTTTTATCGATGTATTCAGCATTAATGCGTTTGAATTGAATTCATAAACATCATGAAATTACTCTCTACAAAAAATTCGAAGCATCCATTTCCTTAGCTAATGATCTATGCTACCCTATGTAAGTTGAATATTTCAGCCATAAGATATATTTAGTTGGAGTCATATACGCTTCAAATATAAACATCTATTTTTCGTTCAGCATTTCAAACATAGTTGTCTTTTTCTTTTTGTTCCATTAAATTAGCAGAACTGCCAACAGCTTAGCAAAATTTATGATTGATTTTCATATAATTTCATATTTACGTTAAAGAGTTTGTAGCACTCAGAAAATGGTCGTTGACTTGTCTTTTTACGATTCTTTCTTTCTTCCTCCGACATCTGTCTGTCTCTGTCTCGCTCTCTTCCCCCTCCTTATCATTACTGTAGACTAAAATGTGTCTGGTATTCAATATTTCATATATATATATATATATATATATATATATATATATATATATAAACAAGCATCTGTATACATCTACACATATATTTTCTTCTACAACTAAGCACTGACCTATCCAACCACCTAAATTCTTCATTCCATACTACTACCTTTCTCCCTGGTCCATCACTTATACTCTATCACTATATAACTGACACTCCTTTACCCTTTACACTATTATACCTCTCTCTCTCTCTTTCACCCTCATTCCTTCTACCTGACACTCCTTTACTCTTTTACCCTATCATCTTTTTAGACATAATATCTTTCTCTGTCTATCATCCTCATCTCCCCACTCCTACTTTCAAGTTATCTTGACTGACAACTAACTGGTACATTTTCCCTTTTCTTCTCTTTATTATCTCTCTCGATTTTTCTTGTTTTACTTTATTCCTCTCTTCCTGTTTTTTTCTTTTTTTCTTATTTTCTTCTTTTTTCTTCTCCTTTTTCTCTTTTCTTTATTCCTCTCTTCCTGTTTTCGATTTGACCTTACAAATATATTCCCTACTTTTAGGTCACTTTAAATAAAACCCTCGATTAAATAGCACTATGTACAAACTCTATACTTGGAATGACCAACTTTAAATACTATTGGAATTTACAATGACCAATTTTAAATACTACCGGAATTTACTCACAAGGTATCTTATGTGTATACCATTCTGCCTAAATAATGGATTTACAAATGCAATATCCCTGCATATCTCACATCTATTTTCATTCCTCCACTTCACTTTCTATTTCTTATCGTATCTAAATTAACTATTGCTTAGCCATTTTCTCACGCCGTCTCCGATAAAGAGATATCATAAATATCCTGGAAACAGCTGTAAGACCTTCTATTTATGAATGTTCTAAAATTTTCAGTCTTAGTTCTTTTTTTATCTCATTCTGAAAAAAAAATTTCTTATGTATACACATGCTGATATATGACCTACGTTGGACTCGTTATTCGCTAATCACCGAACCTGGAACTTAACTATGGTTTGTCCATAGCACTTACTCAGCATTACCTGACACCTGTGGGCCTTATTAACACCATTGTCTCTCATAACCTCTCTCTCTTTCTCTCACTCTCTCTCTCTCTCTCTCTCTCTCTCTCTCTCTATATATATATATATATATATATATATATATATGCGCATGTATATATAAAAAACTCATTTCAATTCTACATTGTTCTTCCTTCTCCCCACCCCAATCAGCCTCCAACACTGTCCCTTAAAGTAGCAAACATTCTCTAGCTACACACAAGACAGAAAACATGTTAAAAAGACAGGTCAGTCCCTCTCCAATTTTTTGTAAATTCTTTAATATATCTCCTTCTGTGTATATATATACTACCAACCAAACATGATTTTTTATTGAACTCCTAATACCTTTTGTTGAATACCCTCCTTTAAACTGTTTTTAACATTTCCGTATTATCATCAAAGAATGTATATATGTATTGTAATACTTAAACCTTTTTTAACATTTTCTTATTATTATCAAAGAATGTATATATGTATTTTAATACTTTTGTGACAACCAGTACTTAACACAACAAAGCTTATAAAAAGCTTTACTTTTGACAATCTTTTCCTAAAAAAGTGAAACCGGTCAAGTGAATAAACATCTTTTAAATTGCATTTTTAAACCTTCTTTCATATATATTTCCACTCGTGCGTTATCTTACAACTTTACTTTGTTATATATATATATATATATATATATATATATATATATATATATATATATATATATATATATATATATATATATATATGTGTATATATATATATGTATATATATATATATATATATATATATATATATACATATACATATATATATATATATATATATATATATATATATATATATATATATATATATATGTACAGGTATATTAATTTATGGGTGTGCATATGTGTGTGTGCAATTTGTTGGCGAAAAGAGGTATGCAACAGGCTCGCATCCAAATATTAACTACAAGAAGTACGAAAAACTTCACTGAGAAATTACAGAATATGCAGGGTCCACCACCTTCTTCTATATCCCTAAATCGTTACAAAGAAAAGTGACATCTAGCTCAATGTTCCATTCGATCTAAGAAGTCTAATGATATCTAACATAAAGTCTTTTGTTCAGTGTTATAGACCATTTCGAAAATACCTTTGAATATTGCAAACACTTTAAAACCATAATGTTATGGTTGTTAACTCATTTTGAATAATATAAATATCACGCCCAGTATCGCACATTACAGCACAAAAGAAAGAAGAAAAAACTCGCTGACTCTGACTTGACTCTATAAATCTCATTGTTGTTGCCGAACCCCGAACTGCATACCTGAAGAGCCTTGCCTCTCAAAACTTATAAGTTATAGAGCTATCGTAAAAACCATTCATTAGTATCATGGGAAACTGCGAAAGATTAACAACCAATGGAGTCAGTGAAGGATTCACTTCACATATGCACTCTTTCGGTGTAGTAATGTTGAAAACTCCATCTGATTAACCTGTTTCAGCTGGAAACTCAGGGTCAAAAGAAATGATTTTCCCACTATTTCAAGCAATATTCTTGAGAATGTGTCTCTATTCTACTGCTGTGATTTCTATTTGACAAATAATAACGAGAAAAAGGGAAGTGTGACAAATGTAGGTGTCTCATTTATTTAACGACTCTATCAAGACACCGTAACTTTTGTCACCAAATGTTTGCAATACACACACACACACACACACAACCACACATACACACATACACACACACACTCACACACACAACCACACATACACTTAAATTTTACATGTTTTAATATTATCTTCCAATAAAAATGTACCTGTAGATACACCTAATGGGGCTAGCATGGTGAGCAAACATATACCGTCAGTCAGTTATGTATTTCTTCTTCTTCTTCTTCTTCTTCTTCTTCTTCTTCTTCTTCTTCTTCTTCTTCTTCTTCTTCTTCTTCTTCTTCTTCTTTCTTTCTTTCTTTCTTTCTTTCTTTCTTTCTTTCATTCTTTCTTTCTATCTATTCTGTACTTTGTATATATCGAGAGATTTCTATTGATATAAGATTTATACTAAAACAAGACAACCCTTCATTTAATGAAAGAGGATTTGCGATAAAAGTGACAGATTTTGTGTGCTTGGTTTCGCCATTGCAGACACCTGCTTTGATTTTACTTTCAGCCTTTTCACACACACACACACACACACACACACACACACACACACATACATACTCACGCACTCACGCACACACGCACACACACAGTTAATAAAACGAATGTTTTATACCAGGTAGCTTAGTGGTAAAGCACGGTTCCTTTCAGTGATTGCTATGTGTCTGGATAATAAGAGACGGAAGATAGTAGTTATGAGAATTTTTATGAATAACTAGAATTGTTGCGACACATCTAGTATCGATTTCTCACTTGTGGGATACTTAACTAGTTCAGGAACTCTGGCTTCATTTTACTATATTGTTTATGCGGTGCAAGCGTAAGACACTGTCACGGAGTGTCCATTTCAAATGCAGTAGGAATGAATTTGAGTAACTGTTAACGTAATCCATCTTAAGGTATATATGAACAAAACTTAACTTTAACCTTCCCATTTCTATAAACACCAATTCGCTATTTAACTCGCTATGTGAACGTATGTGCGCCAAACCTCACATGTATTTATACTTACATCTTCGTGGCTGCTTGTATGAGCTAGTGTACATGCATCATACAAGCTACGCGTAGGTGTTTATATATCCATATCCGTTGACAGTCATGTTTAATACATTTTCGGTGTATTGTGTGCTGGTTCCTTTTTGCATCTGTTATTTTATTATTGATCTTCTTTATAAATGAAAGTATATCGTTTAACTTGCTGCTTTTGTTCACAAGAACTGAGAAAATACGTTACGGAACTGTTATTTTAATGAGTTGTACCTGTTTATCACCCGACGAGACACATTTGTACTGTCGGATGATCCTGAAGCAGCTATGACGTATCCCACCTGTGAGGGATCGAAGCTAGATGTGTCGAAACAATTGTAGTGATTAACAAAACCTATCTTCCATATTCCATCTCTCATCAACGAGATACATACACGTATTTATACATATATACGTATATATATATATATATATATATATATATATATATATATATATATATGTGTGTGTGTGTGTGTGTGTGTGTGTGTGTGTGTGTGTATATATAAATATATATATATATATATACATGTGTGTATGTGTGTGTATGATATATATGTATATGTATATATATATATATATATATATATATATATATATTAATTTCATGTCTATATATTATATATTTTCTTTCTTTTTCAGACTAACACAACTACTGCAAGTGTTTGGGAAGCGGCAACCGACAATGTTACACTGAATTGTGAAGACGATTACATTCATAGGAGTATCTTGATGGAATATGTTCCTGAAAGTATTTATGTCGACAGATACACTACTCCATTTCTTTATATCATCGGCTTCCCAGGAAATATTCTGTCATTCATCGTCTGGATACAAAGGCGCATGCGTCATTCATCTGGATATTACTTAGCTGCAATTGCCCTTGCTGATCTGTTTTTCTTAGCTTTGCAAATCGTGCATGAAGCACAAAGTGCTTGGTTCTTAACTGTCTTAGACTATCCCATCATATGTGGGGGCTACCCTGTATTATTTATGACTTGCCAATATTTACCACCACTGTTCGTGTTAGGTTTCACCGTTGAGAGATATATATCAGTCTGTCACCCGTTCAAACGTGAACGATACTGTACCACAAGACGAGCTAAAATTGTGATCCTTGCGCTGATCATACTTTCATTCAGTCTGTCTTCTATGCAAGGATACTTTTGGCATTATGACTCTGCATGTAAATCCTGCTCACCTCGGGAGTGGGCAATTAATACATCATTCTGGACTATATGGACTTGGATAGTTGAATTTTTGATATTTATGCTTGTCCCAGGTTTGGTTTTGATCTTCAATATACTGGTTATATTGGAAGTGCGAAGAATGTCGAAGATAGAACTTCACGGTAACGAGCAGCGAACGTCTGCAACAACTCTTATGCTTTTGACTGTGTCATTCTATCTTATATTCACAGTTCTACCCGTTACCGTAGCAACCTCTCTTTACACAACGTTTCCGTATGGTAAACTGGGAATGTCCGAAGAGGAAACCCGCGCTGATCCAAAATGGCAAAGATTCTTTACATATGTTTTTATTAAAGCTATTGTCAACGAGATTGGACTAACACACTTCGTATTTAACTTTTTCATATATTTGATCACAGGTCGACTGTTTCGCAAGGAACTGGAGAAACTGATAACAAGCA
>NC_142942.1:35691505-35711505 GCF_046866305.1 Octopus bimaculoides
ACCTATCTACATGTATATATGTTTGTATACATATATACATACATATATAGACACACACGCACGCACACACACACATAGAGTGTAAATGTCAACGTATATATATATATATACACATACATATATGCATGCGTGCATGCATGCATACACACACACACACATACACACACACACACACACACACGCACACACACATATATATATATATATATATATATAGGCGCAGGAGTGGCTGTGTGGTAACTAGCTTGCCAACCAACCACATGGTTCCGGGTTCAGTCCCGCTGAATGGCACCTTGGGCAAGTGTCTTCTACTATAGCTTCGGGCCGACCACGCCTTTGTGAGTGGATATTGTAGACGGAAACTGGAAGAAGCCCGTCGTATATATACATGTATATATCCGCGCGTATGTGTGTGTATGTGTGTGTGTCTGTTTGCCCCCCCTCCCATTGCTTGACAACTGATGCTGGTGTGTTTATGTCCCCGTAACTTAGCGGTTCGGCAAAAGAGACAGATAGAATAAGTGCTAGGCTTACAAAGAATAAGTGCAAGGGTCTGTTTACTCGACTAAAGGCGGTGCTCTAGCATGGCCGCACTCAAATGACTGAATCAAGTAAAAGAGTAAAAAAATAAAAGAATGCACACACATATGCACATGAATGTCTATGTGTATGTGTCTTTGTATGCGCGTGTGTGTGTGTGAATATGTGTGTTTCTATTTTGGTATGTACGCTAGCTACTGCATAGAAAAGTCAGTTACACCAAACGATGAATGCATAAAAGAGAAAAATCAAAAAAAAAGCACTCAAAAAATTAAAATGAAACAATAAAATCAAAATGACATCACGTCTCTATTGTAATTCTAATTATTGACTTTTATTGTATATATTTCATCGCTTTTCATGTAGTCGTGTTTTTATGAGTTAAAATGCTTAACACATTCATAAATATCGCTTTCATAACAGTGACGTAACAGTGACGTATAACCTTTAGGAAATGTAGCAAAACGTACTTATAGAAAAGGTAGTGTGTCTGTCTGTACGTGTATATATATATATATGTATATGTAAGTATGTATATGTACAAATGCGTATGTATATTTGCATATACTGTGATTAAATATGCGTATGTATGCACGTGCGTTTGTTTTTATTTGCATTCCTTTGGGATTCACGGACTTTCGGTCGCTACTCTAACTTTCTCACTTAGCATTTTGATTGTGCTTTCTCCATGATTCTGCAAATTCAGGATTGTTTGTAATAACCGACACGACAACGGAACAAATAGCAATCTTCAGATCCCTGGACAATCAATTTAACTGTCTTGTTGATGGACATAAAGGAAAAGGTATTTTCACTTTGATTTGGTGCTTTATAAGTTACTGCGAAAAAAAAAAATTCGTTAAATCCACAGAATGTAATGTTTTCTAAGTTAATATTTTGTAAAATGCTCTGCTCGCTTCAAATAAAACGAATACTCCCTCCGCTCTGTGCCCAACGATACATTATTCGACCAATGTTTTGAAGACTGCTATTTGTTTGGTATCAGATATTTGGTGATATCGTTAGTCAGACAGATTAATAAGTTTCTATAATAACTTTTTAGATTCGTACTAAAATGTGATTTCTTCTTTGATTTGTTCAAGAAATATATTCCTTTCTTATATATATATATATATATATATATATATATATATATATATATATATATATATATATATATATATATATATATATATATATACATACATACATACATACATACATATATATATATATATATATAAATATATATATATACATCAAAATATCAAGAAAGGAGATATAGACCGCAATGAAAGGCATCAGATACGGTCAAACCGTGATATATATATGTACTTGTGATATAGCTAACACCATAACAACGTCGGAGAATGAAATCAGAACTGCTATATATACAAATAAATATAATAAATCCTCATGCAAAGAAAAATCAAAATGCTCATTGATGAACCTCTGTAAGAGTAGAGATTTGTATATAAATGTACCGTGTACACAAAGGCAGGGCCCGATGTTTGCGTTGGGGCAACGTATGATACATTCAAGAATCGTTATCGCAACCACGTCGCCAGCTTTAAACCTTTCATTACAGTATTTATTTTGAGATGCTCTATGTTTCTTTCAATTACTTTAAATATAACAAAGAATTTAGTAAAATAACTTAGTTATAATTCAGTTAGTGTTAGGAACATAAATTGTGACAAACTTTTGGTGGAAGATTTTAATTCAAAACTTATGAAAACAAGACATTTGTACTACAGAACCAGAGACGGTTTCAGCTGGGTTGGTAACGAAAGGGTTAACAAAATCATTAAGAAACATTCAACATCTTTGGCTGATTTTGTGTGGCGACTTAAGGAAGATAAAATTAAGTTTAAGATAACTTGGTTCAAAGTCAGGGACGCAAAACCATATAATATATTTTCCAGGAGGTACCGACTCTGTTTCGAGGACTCCCAGTCTATTCTGTGGAGCAATGGGAAGATCATTTATAGAATTTCCGAAAGATTCTCAAGGCGCTTACATGCATATAAATACACTTTCGTACAATGCAGTGAGAATGAATTGGATAACTGTTAACCTGATTAATAATTATAATTTACCTTAAGCTATGGATGAATAAAATTGAGCTCTAACCTCATTCATATAAACACCAAATAGCTATTTAATTCTCTATGTAAATGTATGTGCACCAAAACATACGCGTGCGTATGCTTACATCTTCGTATGAGAGAGTGCACATATGCCATACAACCTCCACAAGTGCGTTTATACATCCATATCCGTTAACGGTTATATTTAATACTTTTTTCGCTCTATTGCGTGTTCGTTTATTTTTTTTTGTATCTGCTACTTTTTCATTATTGATCTTCTATATAAATGAAGCTATATCCTTTAATTTGGTGCTTTTCTTTACGCGAACTGAGAGGATACGTTGCAGAAATGTTAAGTTAACGTGTTATATCTATTTATCACCCGAAGAGACATATTTGCAGCATCAGATGCACCTGAACCAGTTGTTAAGTATCCTACCCTTGATGTATCGAAACAATTGTAGTGATTAATAAAAATTCTCGTATCTTCAATCTTCCGTCTCTCATTAACTAAAAACATTGAAGACTGTGAAAGTGAACGTGCTTTATCAGGAACCTACCAGGTAAAAACCATTCATTTTATCTATCTATCTATCTATCTATCTATCTATCTATCTATCTATCTATCTATCTATCTATCTATCTATCAGTCTGTCTGTCTATCTATCTGTCTATCTATATACATACACATACACACACACACACATATAACTTTAGATTCTGCTGATGATGGGGGACAAACAACGCTATGAATTAATTGATTATTTAATTATGCGTGTAAACAAATGTATAGTGTTGAAAGGTTTACTCTACGTATTCGGAGCTTCTGTAATCTTTCCTTTTACGTTTTTACATATTTCGTCCAATTGCGACACAAGCACACGTACACACGCATATATATTTGTGTGTGTGCGTGTTTGTGCATGTATGTATGTATGTGTATGTTTGAAAATGTGTGTATGATATGAAAGAAAAATATATAAAATAAACGATACATTTGTTGGTGTGTGCGGAAGCTCTCTAGATGCTGTGCGGATTAAAATTAAGATGTGGACAATCATTTTAAACTTGCTCTTGCTCGCTAGAATGTGAAAAGCGAATGTATTCTTTGCTCTTTTATACAAATGGGTACAGAAGTTTCTACATTTATAATTGAAGCTATGGTACAATTGTCCGTGGCATCAGGATGTCTTCGGACAAATGTAAATTTTTTTAACAAATATTCAACTTCAAAATGTGTAGCTCAGTGATCTGAAAAGGGACATGGTGGTGAGAAGAAACAATGCAGAATACATATATATTCTTGGCGTTTGGACTGGGTGAGGCCGAAATAGTCTTGGCTGTCATATCCTTATATAAATATATTCTCAATTTCTCCAGAACAAGATAGACTAATTATTGTGTGAGGATGTTTAGAATGTATAACAATGGACCGTTGTATTGAAGGTTAAGCACGCATGATCAGTAGTGTTACTAGCATTTTCCCTGTAGGAATTGACAAATATTACCTCAATCTATCGAAGGAAGAATGAATTAAAGATTAGAGAAAACTGTAGAATACCGATTTGATAATGTGAGAGATCCATCTACAGATCGATATATCGATATAATGTCGTGTACTAAAATGAAGATTACAGTCGAAGAAATAAGATTTGTATGAAACCATTCTATTGACACAAACCCCCTCCCCCCCAAAAAAAGACAATGAAATATTTTCCTGCAGTCAAGTGTTACCGGCCGATGATCTGAAGTATAAATGTCTTCCGGTGACTGAAATCTTAGTGCGTGATCATAAAGGTGTAACGGTAGCCAATGCGCATTAAAGAAATTTTAGAAGTAAGAAAAGTAATCTGGTAATTAGAAGGGACAGAGGTAGAAATTCAAACATGTATTACTGCACCTGCAACGCTCTGAACGTTCAACGACTGGTCAAGGACATACACCATGTCTCAAATTACAATTAACATTAACTTGCGATGAACTGAAGAAAAATGATACAGAGATACAATACCTAAAAGAAGAGATGGAATTCAAGCGTGTTGAAGTGTGAGAAAATTCTAAGCAGAAGGAAAGGTGCACACGCTGAAGATTTCAGTAACATATAGAGAGGGGAAGAACTAAGTGCTCGGAGAGAAAAGGAGCTGGCAATGGAAGAATGGATTTAAACTACCTAATGTGACCGTAGGAGACTGATTTGGAATTATGACATGCTTCTGAGCAGTGAAAGGTTCTATGTACTAGTGTATTGAAAAGATGTAAGTTTCTTGTTGAGTATGTGTTGTGTAAATTAGTGCGAGCATTTGAGTCAATGGAGGAATCGTGATGAGTGAACAAACTTGTGTATCAAGCATTGATCTTAATTAAATGAAGGGAATTTGAAGGCGTGACGCGCAGGTAATGTAGCAAGTAAAGGGGAAACATTGGTAGAAAGATGCGAAAGGGTTATGTCTGTAAGTATTTATGTATGCATGTATGTATCTGCATTTGTGTGTGTACACATTTGGATGTAAAGAAGAGGGAAGTACACTCAGCACATGAAATGGGATATACCCAAAATTTGAAACTAAGTATTCACCCAGTCTTAACAATTCACTCTTTCTATCTTCCTTAATGAGTAAACGCAGGGAATTGAGAAATTTTGAAAGCGATGTAGCAATAAATCACCTTCAAACAAATTCATACATGCATACACATATGTGTCTGCACACACAGACACACACACACATGTATATATATATATATATATATATATATATATATATATACATACACATATATATGCATATATATATATATATATATATATATATATATATATATATATACATATATATATATATATATATGCATATATATATATATATATATATATATATATATATATATATATATATATATACACACATTATTTATATATATATATATATATACATACACATATATATGCATATATATATATATATATATATATATATATATATATATACATACACATATATATGCATATATATATATATATATATATATATGCATATATATATATATATATATATATATATATATATATATATATATACATACACATATATATGCATATATATATATATATATATATATATATATATATATACACATTATTTATATATATATATATATACATATATATATATATATATACATTCATATATACATACATATATACATACATACTTTACATACATACATACGTACATACATACATATACATATGTATAATATTATATTATACACATATGCGCATACACGTTTGCATGCGTTAGTTTGAGAGATTGGGCATGTGTTGGTGCGTATGTGATAATGTGTTGGTGTGCGTCTGTGTTATCGTCTGTGTGCGCATTTATATGTATAACTATATTAAGGAACACCGTAATCTATATTTGAAGATACTGATTTAACTATATCCTGTTGCAGATTTTAGCCCTTGCGTTTCCCTTACTTGTCAAGATTTTGAATGGCGTAAGTATACTGAATTTTAACAAGCGCATTCAATTCAGTAGTTTGAAATAGAGTGGAACTGGTGTCACAAGATGAAACGTAGTTACGGTTCTCTATGAAGAAAACAAATGAAATTGTGGGAAACCCTGTAAAAAAAGAATAATGAACAACCGAACTGGGTAATAACAAATTCACCCGTAAGAATAAATGTAAATAAATAATATTCTAAACCGAAAATATGTTAAGAAAGTGAAAGTTTACCCCCAATGTCTGGAGCAATTTTCGTAGGCATTTATTTTAATATATGCGAATATAGATCGTGCTGTTTTCAAGCTTCATTTAAATGTTCGACGCCACACATGTAAACAATTTGTTACTTGATTATCGCAAAAATGTATATAAAATTAATTTATCTGACTGAAATTCTGACTCTGTTCTTAATTAGTATTTCCATTTCAATGATCCATCTTTTATGTATATCGTGGTGAGGTTGTCCCATTTTAAACCTTGCAGATGAAATTTAGGAAAACATTAAACTAGGATTTAAGGGAAGTATTTTTTGCCTTGACCACCTTGCAAATAATAATTTGTGCTTAGTAAACATGATTGTGATACTGACAAGTATACAAATTCTAATGTTTCTGCTTATCTTCAAAATCGAAATCTTTGTAAATCTACAAGCACATTTATCGCTTAATGTCTCAATCTCATATAAGCTTCGGACCTATATACAGTGGTGGACGTGTGTGTGAATATATATATATGCGTGTGTGTATGTGTGCGTGTGCGTGCGTGTGCGTGCGTGTCTATCTATCTATCTATCTATCTATCTATCTATCTATCTATCTATCTAATTTTTATTTTACCTTCTTTTTTTTTTAAAGAAAAGCTCTACAGTTGTATTTGTCCCCTCTGTCTGCAGCCCTGTGTGGCTAATAAAAGAAAGTTATCTATCTATCTATCTATCTATCTATCTATCTATCTATCTATCTATCTATCTATCTATCCATCCATCCATCCATACATACATACATACATACATACATACATACATATAAAATAACGAAAGTGGCTATACACAATATAAAGGCAAAAAGGAAAAATTCATTTGTTATTAATTGTGATTCACGGTGCAGGGTAGCATCCACACTGCTAGAAATAAAAGCTATAAGCCGTTATAGCCTCAAGAAGAGCAAGTCTATGCACTGAAGGTGGAGATAACCACCCGCGGCAAAAGAGATCAGCATACTTGTCTAGTTTCGTTTCGAATTAAGTCTCCTAAGATAGTTTAGCTAAATCCCTGCTGTCAATATATAGAATTTACCATATGAACCAGTAGTTGATTCAGTAAAGTGGTAATGTAAAAACTATACATTTGTACGTTTAAATACACACACATAAATAACCGCTGTGTTACAAAAGGTCTAGATGCTTTTATCGTATGCAGGAGGTCCTACTTCCTATAGGTCGTTTGATAGGTAGCACTCATAGTTCAAAGGGTACAACGATGTTCTTAACACTCTCACGCTGAATACGCATATCTGTCCGATGTTCAGTCACATGATATGCCTTTTAAAAACAGGTCGTTGAGTTGATTGAGCAAGATTCACCACCATATATGTATGTAAGTATGTATGTATCTATGCATGTATGTTTGTATGTGTGTACGTATGTATGTATGTATGTATGTATGTATGTATGTATGTATGTATGTGTGTATGTACGTATGGATGTATGGATAGATGGATGGATGTATACATGAGCATGGCTCAGTGGTTAGTGCGTCGGGCTCACAATTATGAGGTAGTAAGTTCGATTCCAGGAGCGGATTGTGTGTCGTGTTCTTGAGCAAGACACTTTATTTCACGCTATTTCACGTTGCTTCAGTTCACTCACCAATAGAAATGAATTGCAACACCACTAGTGCCGAGCTGCATCGGCCTTTGCCTTTTTCTTGGTTTGTTTCGGTGGCGTGAAGAGAGGAGGCTTGTATGCATGCGCGACTGCTGGTCTCCCAGAAACATCCTTGGCTGGAATTGTGCCTTGGAGGGGAACTTTCTAGGAGCAATCCCATGGTATTTCATGACCAAAGGGGGTCTTTATGTATGTATGTATGTATGTATGTATGTATGTACGTACGTATATCGTAAGCATTTCTTGATTTTTTCTTTTCCTAGACATTTTGATAATTTTAAATAATTGCTTTCCCCTCTGAAGGAAGAATCCGAGTTCAAACATACTTTCCTCCAGGTGGTCAGAAACACATGTTGCTCCCATTATAATAGGAATGGATGTGCGAATCGTGGATATGGGATTTGTAAAGACTTTATCAATAATGAATAGCTGTTCTCTTTCACCAGTATATTTCTGACCACATGAGTGTCTAGAGGCCAGCTAATGTCCAGGAGAGCACGTTTTTATTTTCGTCTGGTCTCATATAACAATATCTGCTCAGTATGCGTTTTAAATTAGTTGTGTTGTAGTTTTACGTTCCACCCATTATTTTGATACATCAATCTGAATATAGTCATTGTTTGTGTTTTTCTTTTCCTTATTGTGTTCCAGATTGCTCTGACCACGGCATCATGCTTCATGAGAAGATAAGGTGAAGAAGCGATTCCCTCGCAGATAGAAATAATGTGGTTGATGTCTAGTTTTTATTTTCGCACAGACTATATTTACTGTCCGGCAATGTTTCCTGTATTCTATGCTGTAGTTACTTGGTGGGGTTATCTTGCTCTGGAGATACACGGAGGTATCCTTCAAAATGTGATGCCACATATTGTCCGCACACCTTGCCTAACTTTTGATGTGCTTTGAGTCTTTCGCACTCACGTAATACTTTCTCAATTAATTGATCCTTCTTTTCTTGTTGCGGAGTCAGAATTTTCAAATGACGTTTTCATGCTGTCATACTTGGATCAGATAATTACTGACCACTTTTCTCTAATGCAGATATTGTTTCAGTGTCATAATACATGCTTCATATGATACCAATATAAATATAAGATTCCGGTCACCACCTTGAGAATTAGACTAGTAGCCTGTCTACTTCTCCATTATTATGAAGTTTCCACTAACACCGTGCAGCTTCTGAGTTCGCATGAATCTCGCTGATCTCTTGTAGTGACCTGCTTAGAAGGTCAAATATGGGCGTTAGAATAGGTATTGTAAATGTTTTGTGGGTGATACACTGAATTCAGATGAATATATTTATTAAAACCCTCTTAAAGGCTTTATTCCCTGTTTTCTTTTTTTTTTTAATAGGGCTATCATTGCTGCTATTGTCATCCTGTCTAAGACAATTCTAGCTTTGACGAGAAAGCAAACGCTATAATTTTATTTCGTTCGTGTTTAATGTCTGTCAGGAGGGTACAATTTCCCCATCTTTTGACACACACAAATAAATAAATAAATAAAATAAAATAAATGCTCGTTTGCTGTCACCAAATTTCATGCCAATGTTGTCAGAAAGTTGGGTTATGAAATTCAGTTACTTTTTGATGTGGCAAATATTTGGCCCATTCAGTTTTAGGTAATCAACAAAGAAAACGTGAAAGATATTACTGGACTCTCTTCTATAATCGATATGATTTGTGATCAGATATGATAGAAGAATGAGCAGTACTGGCAAGATATCTCAAAGAATGGTGCATATTTGGTAGTGAACTATATCAAAATTGATGCCCACTCCTAGTCGCCACTAAAAAGTAGGGAGGTAAACCACTGTTTCGCTAGCGGGTAGACTATAGCAGCCATTAGTGACGCGATTTCGACAAACCTCAATGCTTTGATAATCCATACAGGTATATTATTAATGACATTTTTGTGAGATAAACCACTCTATGGTTATGTTTCTGCTCTTATTTATAACATTCTCCTGCTTCATTTTATTAAGTAGTAGGTGTTTATTACAGGCTAACTCCCCATTCTATTCCCCAACATTTTCAAGAGTTATAATGTTGTTTGTTGCACAATGATTCTGTAAAAAAAATTGAGACACTTAGTGCACATCTCACATATGATGTTTTAGCAGTCAGTAAGTTTTAGCTTGGATGGTTTGGCAATTTTGGAAGATGAGAAAGATGGTGGTAGGTGATAGCCATGTGGGTACGTTTAACATGTACTTGATATTTTTCTCATACAGTGTTATTAAGTCTAACCGACAAAATGTGAGATTTTTGAACTAATATCAGCACCGGGGTATTTCCTGTTCAGTAAATTTTCAGGAATGTTTCTAATACTGCATCATCGATTTTGTTCGACATGCTCGCAGTATTCCTGTTCTCATTAGTTTATCCATTCAACTCTTTCATTTAATTTATCGTTGCTTTCCCATACTAATCTTCAATGAATTTTAATTAATTTTGTTGATGAAATTTTTTTATATATAATACTGTGTTGCATTTGTGTTTTGTTTAACTCTGCAGATTTATATTTTAATTTCTCAGCTATAGCTGTTAATTACTTTTTTTTACCTGATAAAGTTTGGAATTGAAGATTTTGGTTTTTAGTCTACAAACAGCTTTCATACTTTGACTTATAACGGTTTCTTTTATTGATAGTGTTGCACTATATACCTATAGTAATATGCAAGAGACAAAATTTTTCAAGTTGTGAGTCCAACACGGCTCCGGATATATACCTCGCTCCTCATTCTGCAGTTTTATCTCCTTGCAGTTGGCTATCAATATTAGACTTTATAATCACGTACGTAGATTCTATGCATGTATGTATGTCCAAGAATGAACCGAAAAAAAAAATCTTCATATCTACTCAGATTTAGTAGGATATTGCTTTTACAAAATATTTCTCTCAATTTTTGATGAAGTGAACGAATTTGTGTTGTTTCGGAATGTTTCATAAACCTCGGTTTTAGGGATAGTTGCATATCACTTTGTAGGGCATAACACTACTGTCCTTGACATACTACGTCAAGTGGAATGGTGTGTTTCAAAAGTTCGGTTTCTTTTGAGAATTTGCTCAACATTTATATCTATATCTATATATGTATTTATATATCAATGAGTTTGTGTACAAATACGCACACACACACACACACGCACACACACATACACACACATAACATATGATTGACCGTTGACTGAACACTATTCAATTCTTTTTCTCCGTGTTTTTCTCCTTGTCTCCGTATTCTTTCTGTTGAAGAGCGTAGCTCGAAACGTCAAAGACTTTCCGTATTCCCGAGCGTCATACTAATATATCCTTTTGTTATTTACACCACCTGTCCTCGTCTGTTGTTATTATTTGTATATTCTCCCATATATATATGTTTGTGTGCAAGTTTGTGCGTGCGTATATATATATGTGTATGTATGTGTATATTTATGTATGTATATATGTGTGTCATCGTGTGTGATATTCATATAGCTATATATATATTCATGTATGTGCTGATTGTGAGTACTTTTAATCATGTAACCATGGTATTTTTGCAGTCGTTTATGTGTGTATATGTGTCCACATATATGAGACTGTGGCCCTTATATCTGAATTTATATGAGCATGGGGACACGCATAATATGCAAATGCGCATGGACGCTACTGCGTTTGTAGTTATATACACATATGTACATTGAAGTTGATTTTAGGTTTAGTTGAGTTAGAGCATGTGTGCGTGCATGCGTGTTTGTGTGTGCTTGTGTATTATCGGGCCCATACTATTTTTGTTAATTAATCAAATTAGAGCATAGATCAAATTGTATCTGGTAAGAGGTAGGTCAAGGCGAGGAAACTTCCACTTTATGTCCCAATATACACATACCTAGTCTTCTCCATCCACTTTGACAATCGTAGTGTTTCATCGATTCCACCCTCTTTCAGGAGACGTCTATGTGTTTATCTTTAACATTGAAATGCACATTATTTGTGAACAGGGTCAGTTTCAAAAAACTGAAGCAAATTAAACTCTGTAAAGATGTTAATAAAGAATCTAAAACACTCTAAGTCTTAACGTATTGAGTACTTTCTTCTGTTTGTGTAAAATTTGGTCTGACGAACAAATACACTTCAATGCACCTCTCATACACACACACACGTATATGCATATACACATACATGCATAAGTATATATATATATATATATATATATATATATATATATATATATATATATATATATATATATATATATATATATATACATACATACATACATATATATGTATATATGTATATATATATACGCATACATCATAAATATATATATATGTGTATATATATATACATGCATAAACACGTGCAGACACTCACACTCACACAGACACACACACACACACTCACACACACACACACACACTCAATTCTTTAATTCTTTCAGCTTTAAAGCTGCCGTCATACCGGGGCACCACCGATGGCTGTGCTACACTATTAGTTGAAACCTCATCTGATATGTGACATTTGGTCAATAAGGAGGCTTGATGCTGCTTCCCTCATCTGTGTTTTCTGCTGTGAAGTAGGCTCATCTGGAACCTTTGACAAGAGAAAATCTAGTTTTGTTTTGAAGACACCTACATCCACATCATGTAGGTCGTTCGGGCATTTTGGAAGGATATTGAAGAACTGTGGGCCCTTAAAATCCAAGCTATTGCAGTAGCTGATCCTTTACTTTGATGGTGATGCTGGCGTCTTTGGCACTATGCAGTGGCGCCCAGGTCTGATGTTTGTGTAACGTTCAATGCCAAGATTTGGTGTAAGACCTTCCAGGATTTTCCCGCCTTCGCTCCAGAGAGAAGAGTTTTAACTCTTTCAGTCTTTCCCAGTAGCAGATATGTTACAATGAGACGATTTTCTTTGTGTTACTTCATTGGTTTGCTTCGAGTTCTGCCGTTAATTTTATATTGTGCGGTGACCATGATAGGAGGCAGTAGTCCAAACGGCTGAGGACGTATGCCTTCCAAAGGACCATTATTGTCTCCTTCTCTCTCGTTTTGAAAGTTCGGAGGATCCATCCAGTTAGCCGTCTGCATTTTATTACTAAATGCACCCGGAAAATGCATTAATACCCAGGTCACGCAATGATTTTGATTCGGGATTGCAATTTTTCTTGGGCTAGTGTATCCTGTCTACATGTCGTTCAGTTTTGTGTGCTGGCAGCACAGAGCTTGGAGAACTTTCCTGCATTAAACTGCATGTTGTTGTCCTCAGCTCACTTGTATATTACGTCCATCTCCTGATGCAGATGCGCAATATTTCTAGGATTTATCATTGTCTAAAAGACTTCTGTGTCATTTGTATCGCTAGCGACATTGGCTACCCGAGCAGCTGAGGGCATGTCTGAGAGGACCAGTATAAATAGCAGTAGCCTTAATACAGTGCCCTGTGGAACACCTCTTACTATTTGTGCTTCCTTTGAGTTATAACAAATTGCAATCGGTGTGTATCCAGTGTAAGCCGAAGCAGTAATCCAAAAGAATTTAGAATTCCAGGAAGTTAATTGATTGAATCCCCACCTCGACCTATAGAATGTATCAATGTTTAATGCAAATCCAATGAAAAGATATCCCATGTATGGTATTGTTTTTATTTTTTACAGCTAAAGAGAATTGAAACGTTTTGAACGTTTAAGATTAAAGTAATTTATCAAAATGATAAGCAGTAAAAATAGAGAAGTAAACGAAAATGTGAACAGAGATAAAAGTACTGGAAAGAATACGGAAAGTTTAAAGGCCTCATAATGCGTCCGCCTTTGTCATTATGTTATTCCCTTGCGTGAAACCGATAGAATATTTATCGCCTTTTCTTAATATTCTTAATTCTATGTTTCTTATTTACTTCATTACACACACACACACACACATAGACAGACACGCATACACACCTGCATAGATGCGTACGTACATACATACATACATACACGCACAGAATTATACATATATACATATATATTTATGTATATATATTTATATGTATATATATATATATATATATATATATATATATATATATATATATATATATATATACATGTATATGTATATGGATTTTTATATATACATTAATATATATGTATATATATGTTTCATATATATATACATATATATATATGTATATATATATATATATATATATATATATATATATATATATATATATATATATATATATATATATATATATATATATAATGAAAAATGCATTAAATATGTCTATATATATATATATGTGTGTGTGTGTGTGTGTGTGTGTGTGTGTATTATATATATATAACATAGTACCCGTTTAGATTCCTTTAATATATTTCAATAAATAAGTTATAGATCTCTTGCTCGCCAAAGCAAGAGCAATAATTTCTCCATATAATACAGAATCCTTCATTTTCTTATATATTTGGGGTTTTTTTAATGTGTTTTCCTATTGAGATTTCCAGTGAAAAGGCAATACATTTTAAACATTCTACATGCACAATTTCCAACAAGCACGGACAAAAGTTTATTATTTAACCCATTAAAGGATTCCAGGCACGTCGAATAAGAAAATATAGTTGCACGGTTTTTGAACTCCATTCATTTGTGGCATCAAATTACAAGTGGTGTAGCATAAACCTTTTGAATACTCTGACAATTGACTTACAAGCCAGGGATACCAGACCAGCTTTAAGAAACCCTTTCGACTATCATACGCTTGACCGAAACAAACATCGTATATTTGATATCCAAAGAGAAGAGGATTGCTTCTAATTAATCCAGAAGTGGAAAGAAATTTTATATTTATTGGTAGGTCTTCTTTATCCGCCAACTGCTGCAGTACCGTCGTAAGATACATACAATTGTTTTGTTGATCGGACAGTCCTAAAAGTTCGGTTAATATACTTTGGTGAAAACTGCTGCTGTTTGATCCACAAATGTTTTTTTCAAGCATGAAGCTTGTTTATTCGTCGATAACCGCTTTATCTAGAAAACTTTGAACTAACACTTGGTCCCTTACTATATTTGAAGAAAGGTATGGTATTGTTTTTTAGATATGTTATATACAGTTTTACGAAATGCATATAATACATACGCACACAAATACACATACACATAATACATATCACACATATACATATTATATATATGCGCACATAAATATGCATAATCATAAGCACATACAAGCAGACACAAACGCACACATACTAGCACAGGCAACATACATTGACAACACAGATACACGTATAGATAGAGCGTAAATGTAGAAGCATCGAGAAATATGGAAATATGCCTGTATTATAATGTGTCCCGAAACGAATTTAGCAATAAATATCAACTTATATAACACTGGGTTAAAAACATATGGATAGAAACGAGCTGTAAAGTATCAAACTCACGATAGATAAAATGGCGGAAATTGCCTACAGGAGTTATTCGCATATTTCCAAGGGATTTAAACCCAATGCATTATAAGGTGTTGGTCATAGCTGTCTTTGTTTTGCAAGACATTGTTAATAAATACTCACACACACACACACACACACACATACACACACACACACACACACACACACACACACACACACACACACACACACACACACACATACACATTCATGTTCAAGCTTACATTACGTTAGCAAGAGAAAGTAACATTCAACATGTGTAGTTGAGTTGCAAGTGTTTTATAACGATTTGACTCAGTAATACATTAGTCAGACTTTCGGGAGCGCAAGCTTTCAGAGAATGGAATCAAAATAAAGAGAATCTTAGGATTTTCAAGTCTCGATCTTTAAATCCTTCTTATGCTAACCGCATAAGGAGACGTGCGTACATAATTTTGTGTAAAATATGGTGTTGCGTCAACTTGATATGATGTGACTATATATATATATATATATATATATATATATATATAGAGAGAGAGAGAGAGAGATAAATAAGGATAAAATCGATATTTAAAATATCGATTTTATCAAGTGGCCAGCATGGGAATAAAAACCATCAACGGTAACAATTATTTAAAATTATAATATAGGGTATCTAAGAGATACCGCCACACTGAAAATAGCAGTCAAATCTTGACTCTAAACACAATAAATGATCATATAGCACCAGGGGCGAAGACGAAGAGACAAAATGAACTAGCAAAAATTACTGGATAATTCCAGATCTCGAATTTCTGGCTTTGCATAAGAAATGCTTTGCCTCATCAGTGGAATACACTCAGAAAAGCACATAAATACAAATATATATATATATATATAACACACGATATACTTACATACACGAACGTATACATACAACTATATGCACGACCAGTTTAAATTGCCCGCCTAAAAACTCCTCGTGCGATATGGTCAGAATATCACCGCAGAAAATATAATGACGAAATAAATTTATATTTGTATGTAAGTATATCGTATGTCATATATTTTTGTTAGGGTATATAAAGAGGGAAAGAACACCCATTAAAATTGTTAATCTCCAATTTTGACGAAATTCGAATCATAGTTATTCCAGTCCACTAGAGAAAATATAATATATATATATATATATATATATCAGGTCATCCCATAAGTTCTGTCCGAATTTTGAATAAAGAAAACAAGTGATCAAATGTTATATTTAATTGAAATTTAATCATCAATGTACTTTCCCTGATTATCTTCCTATGGAGTGAGCTGGGGGATAACTTTAACATGTCTAAATGCATGATAGCCGATGCAAAAAATAATACACGCTGTTGGAATCCAGAACATGCAGGACAACGAAGCTAGCAGTATGGATAGTTTAGTAAGATATTTAGTAAATAATTTTCAGAAATCTAATGTGTAATGAAGATAGAAAAATCGTCAGTGTAGAGAAAAAGTTTTAACTTTAGTGAAGGTCAGTAAAATTATGTAGGTGATGTATATTAATGTTTAAACCTGCAAGAAATGAATTGTTAAAGAGGTAGAAAATACGCAATAGATCATTAAACAGTAAGAAAAGGTATAATTTAGAGAGAGTGTAATGTATGGAAAGTGAGGGAAATAGTTAAAGTTTACTGATCACAATGAATAGTGGAATTTCGGTGATAAAATCTAATCACGGTGTGAAAATTAAAACTTGGTAATACTAGGATGCAAGAAGGGTGTTATGATGAAGTAAGTACTGTACGTTTGCTAACCATAGAGTGAGTACAGTAGAAGTGTAAACTCATACAAAAAATAAGCGCAAAACAACCTAATATAGTAATAATTAAGCGTGAGAGTAATTTAATTGTAATGCAATTCACAATATGATAAAACAAAGTCAGAGAGTAGACATAAGTTTTGGATAACTGTTTTTATAAGAAGCCCTACTTCAAAAGTGAGTTGAAGTCCCATTTTGGTGAAAATTCTGGATTTTAATCGTGTTTAAAAGAGAAATCCTTTCATTATGTTTATTTAGTAAATTATCTTTGGCAAATAAAATAGCCAAGTTATTCATTAAATAAGGCTGAGATCTAAATATTATTTTCTTACTATGTGTTTAATGTGCAGTACTATTCTTCTCTCTCCAAGAGAAATTCCAAGAGTTTTCATTTCTCCCTTCAGGTATCAGGAGGTGTGAGGTGTGTGGGCCTGGTTATTGTTAGACTATGTACCTCAGTATTTATGGTAGAAAGTGCAGTTATTAGGGGTTAATACAATTACAAATTATCATCCTGTTTATGTTATCAACATTGGAAGAAATAAACGTTTCTGTAAAATTATGTATTGTAGCTCTTGATAATTTTATTTTTATTTATGATATTTTTCTTAAAAATACATATTATGAAAATGTAGGAAAAGGATTTTACGCATGAAGAAAACACCACAGCTAAGTATAAGGAGGACTAAATCACATGATAATTCTTATAAATAAGATGGCGTTCACACTTCGTTACCACCAGTTTCTTATTTTGCTTCATATCAGATTTCTGATGCTTCCCTCTTTTCATTTTCCATTATGTAGATTATTTTATATCTTCTCTTCTGTCCTATTAGTACTTCTCATTTAGATACGTACATATAACTCGTTACGTGTTTCGACCTCATACTTATTTTTCTTAATGCTCCACTTTATTACTAGATACTAATATATTTCTAATAGTATGATGATCACTTGTTAAAATCGTTTAATATACAAAGATACCAGTGCAGTTAAAATGTACAATGTGGTACTCACTTTAAGGAAGAATAAATTCTTTATGTTAAATAAGTAAAAATTGCTTGCTTAATTTCAGAGTTCAATACCTCACTCTGACCAGTGATTCCTTCCGATGACGGGAATCATGAAATTAGCGAAGAAGTCAGAAATCGATTATGTATTATAGGTGAAGATTTGGTATGAATTTAAGAAGAGTGTGATACAGGGTGGGTTTCTACGGAAGGTGTTCTATTTTTCTTTGTTTACTATAACTATTAATGTAGGTGGTAACAACCGTATTCATAGAGTGTATGAATGGAAAAATCTGGTTATATGCCAGGAGATATTTTCGAAAAGACTCTATTTTATATCACTAAAAAGAAATTAATAAATATTTGTATGCAAATATTTTATCTAACCACATGTATTCATGAATTTAATCATCAGTGCGCTGAATAACAACAAAAAATACAGAGCTATTTGTATACATCGTGGATGAGTAGCAAAATATTCAAACTGGATATCTATTAACATGAATGTAATTATTACAAATGCGTAAGTAACGTAAACTATGGCTTGAAAAGCTAAGCTGATAGTAGAGAAAAAAAATCATTTTGTTACTGGCATAAAAAGGAAAAAAAAAAACGTCTCAGTAGATTTATTTAATTTGGTAAGCTTCAACGAGGATTTAATGAGATTTGTACAATCTGCCAGGCGAAAAGTATGTGGGAGTATACTTGAGGCAGAGGTGTTCATGTATATGAATACACGGCGTGAATATAAACCCACACGCTCTCACGTATATATAGGTGCATATATATATATATATATATATATATATATATATATATGTGTGTGTGTGTGTGTGTGTGTGTGTGTGTGTGTGTGTATGTATGTATGTATGTATGTATGTTTGCGTTTGTGCGTGTATGTATATCTATCTATAGATAGATAGATAGATATAGATATACATATACACACAAACATATTGCGTCTGTCTGTCTGTCTGTCTGTCTGTCTCTCTCTCTCTATATATATATGTATAAATACACATGTGTGTGTATGTATGCGTGTGCGTGTGTGTGTGTGTGCAACTATGGGTACTTGTGTATCTGTTCGAGAGCGAATGCAACGAAGAAAAAGATTATACTTAGATGGATTCAACCAAGTGAATAGTATTACTGTAGTAGTGATAAAGTAATACAAAGCCTCCTTATCTTCTGGAACATTTACTCAAATCTGCTACTGAAAATACTGTATAGAACAGAAACAGGCCTAGCGAAAATGTTTAGAAATGTTAACTCCTCTTCACAGAATTTTCGGTGGGGTCTCAATCAAAATTTGCGGGATATAGTCTAGAGTTAAAGAATGACCTTTGAGTAAAATTTAATAAATGGAAACTGCGCAGACCACAGCGTACTATATATATATATATACATGCATACATACATACATACATACATACATGCATACATACATACATACATACATACATACATACATACATACTACATACATACATACATACATACATACTACATACATATATATATCCCATGATAAAGTTTCTCGGGTAAACAAGTTGACGGAAATGTTAAAGTTATTTTAAAGTCTTAGAAAGTTACGTTATATCTGAAATCGCTAAAATTGTTAAAACGAAACAGTCTCACAATGTTTAATCCTATAATATTCTCAAAATTCTGTTGAAGCAAATTCATATCTTATGTAAAATTTAAGACATTTAAAACATATTAATTTATATCCTTTGCACATAAATGATATTTGCTTGAACTTCAGTTTGCCATGCAGATAA
>NC_142942.1:35721505-35754005 GCF_046866305.1 Octopus bimaculoides
AGGTGAAGTGTTGCCTGTTCAAAGATATATTTCCAATGTAGGAGGTATTTAATGAAATAAGTAAAGTATTTGAAGAGTGATTTACTTTACAATTACTAAAGGAAGAATAAAATATGGAATACATATTATAAAAATGTGTGAACAGACAAAAAGAAAGCAAGAAATTGTTTTTTATCCGTTGTTAAAGCATATATTAGTGCGAAACAAAAATAAGTAACACCCCTCTACAGATATATGATAATACATACATTCATACATAGATACATAGATATATACATACATACATACATACATACATGTATGAGCGTGTTTGTGTGTGTGTGCATGTGTGTGTGCGTATTTGCGTATAAATTTCTACGTCGTTATATATACATTGATCATTATATATACATAGTCTTCATATATACATTAGTCATTCGAAACTACTTACAACGAAGATACCTTAACATTAACTAAAGCAAAAATATATATTCACCAAGCACTAACATGCGGATTTTGAAAAGTAGCTCATGATACAAACTAGAAAATCTTTAGCAGAGCAATAATTTATTACGGAATAGGAAACTTAGCAATATATTCGTAAACAGGCGAAATATAGTTTGATACTCATTAGTACGCGTACACTAAAAGTTACAGCGTACCAATACAATATATACAAATATTTTCATTCACACATTATACTGAAATCCGTACCTCCCCCCCCCAAAAAAAACATGACAAATCAATTCACCATGTCTGGTTAAATTCTAATCCATATACTATTGCAAGTATATAATATTCGGCACGTGACATACATGCAACCTCTCAATTTTACATGAATGAATGTCTGACGTTTAAGAATTGGGTCAGAAAAACCATGTGCTTTTTTAAAATCAAATCGTAATGGGTTAAGCATGTTAAAATAGATGTTGCTATACGGAAGTAATGAGAAATTTCATGAAGTGAAAGACATACACATACATGCATACACACACGGTCATTTTTCAAAGGAATTTTCAATGGCTGGATAACTGAAGAGATGTTGGCGTGGACCCTCCACCCTGGCATCCGAAACTCGGAGTTTTATCATGGCTACTGAATAAGTGTCACATATTTTTACAGATAAATTCCTCTATTTGCATAATATCGAGGTCTCTTTCTTTCTTTTGTTGCCATTCCTGTCAAATATATATATATGTGTGTGTGTGTGTGTGTGTGTGTGTGTGTGTGTGTACGCAAACACACACATACATACGAGGTGCTATCAAAACATATCGCTTCCGCATCCGCCCTATCGGCCAGATTTAGTACCTCTTCACCAAGATGAATATGCGCCTTAAAGTTTGACGATTTAACACCGTTGTCGAGATCCAGAGTGAATCGCAGAAGGTCCTCGGCTCGCTTACGGAAAACGATTTCCAGGCCGGATTCCAAATGTGGTAGGAATGCTAGGACCGGTGTATTGCTACACGAAGCAACTATTTCGAAGAAGATGATGTTAAAACTTAGGTGAATAAGTTTTTTAATTTTTTTATTAAACATAATGAGTCCGAGAACCTCTTCATAACATCTCGTATATATATGTGCAATTACTCTCTCCGAGACGAAATCTATCTCTGTCTCTCTGTCTCTCTCTCTCACACACACACACACGCACACACACACACACACATACACGCACACAGTGCTTTTGTTTGATTTTCCCGATTTATTTTTATATTGATACAACCAGTGAAAGTAAGCGTTGTAATAAGAAACAGACAACTGTGCATATTTACACGCGAACAAAGAATCATGTTGTACTTAACAATATAAATATAAATTTAATTATCTCAACATTTGTGTTTTTTTTTTCTCACGAAATTAAAATTTCAAAACTGAACTATAGCGACGTCTTCGTGATGCTTTTGTTATTATAGCGTTATTTTTATTAATTTATTTTATGATTAGAAATTGGCAAGAAGTTATTGTTTCTTGGCATATAGTAGTAATTGTCTCTTGGAAAGTAAAATGATGGATTTTATGTGATATCTCATTACATACATCATCAAGTTTTTGTTTATATGTTCATTCATAATAGTTTTTCCCCCCTTAAACATATTGTTATCCTTTGCATCGGTAGAAGTAATTCTCTTTCCATAAATAATATTTTTTTTTCAAAAGATATTGTTGCAGTTTTCATTCCTCTGTTTAATGCACATTTTTGTTTACTGCGTGGAGTTTTTCACTTTTTAGGAAAAAGTGATTATCAAAATGACATCTTGTCATTTTGCTGAATCGAGTTCTGCAAATAGAAATAATTGTTTTTATATATATATATATATATATATTATATCTCATTACATACATTGTCTTATTTGTGCTTAATATCTCAATCACAAATACCTTCCAGTTTCTGTTTAATATGTTATTGCATCAATCGTCTGGTTGTTTTTTACACATTTATTTGTAATGTTCTCGGTTTTTGCTATTTGCTTCACATTTGTTTCGAAAATCATTAGTAGAAATAATTCCTTTTATAATGTTATTTTATATTGTAAATATTTTAGCTGTATTTTGAATTTTATACAAGGAAATCACCAGCCAACGGTCTTTGGCCTCTCTTCCATTGCAACTCACATCTCATTGTATTTCTGTCATTCACTGTGATCACTCACACTGAAGATTTCGATGAAAATTGCTGCTAAGTGACTCGGAAAAGAAAATTCAGGCTACAGGTACGACAAAGAGATACCTAAAAAACAGCAGTACATAATGCGGAATTTTCAAATGTGCAACAAATAATTACAAGGCAAACAGAAAAATATATTCGAAATGAAACTCAAGAATATAAAGGTCCAAAAATGAAAGAAAC
Source organism: Octopus bimaculoides (assembly GCF_046866305.1). NCBI lineage: Eukaryota > Metazoa > Mollusca > Cephalopoda > Octopoda > Octopodidae > Octopus > Octopus bimaculoides. The sequence goes on from NC_142942.1 coordinate 35,724,339, forward strand.
ATATTCTAAAGTGAAAATTATGAAAAGGAAGAAATGAATAATTAAAAAATTCAATGGAAATTGCCTGGAAGTCATAAAAAGATTAATTGCGAATTATAGATCTATTTATTCTGACTGCAACCTGCAAAGAGTTTTGACGTAAATGATATCAACGCTATACAAAACTTGCAAATATTTACAGAGAGAAGATTGCGAAATTAAGAACGTTGTGTCAACACTCGACTAAGGAATTAAAATATTATTCAAAATGTAAGATATGCGAGAATCCCAAACAATACAATCAACAACAATACGTTTTTCAAAAATAATTTTATTGTGACATTCATACAAATTCTTGAATATTGTTGGTAACTTTGCAGAACCAAACATTTCTTATCAGAAATACTGACTTCCAGGAAATAATACAGCACTATATCTTCGAAATATGAATAATTCACGGCTTTTCAAAGACAGTATCAAGTCTTACAACTCACCAATTTCCTTTTCTACATTGGCAGTATCGCTCCAGATTGTGAATTTGATTCTTTCCGCGTTCATGAACAAGTCTAACATCGCATGAGTAATATACTCCTCAATAATTTGTTCCACTGTAGGTAATTGATTCCAAATTGGTCACTAACATCAGTTTGTCGAATCAGAATGACGAAAGACTCATCCATCGAATTATAAATTCTATTCATTAGATTATCAGAACAATTTTTATGCTTTCGTGTAGAAAATGAAGATGTTTAAAGAAGAACAGTTGTGAATAAGGCATTCAAGCGAATTCGCAAGTAACTGAATGTGCTTAACATCACTCTTGCGGCTAAGTGACAACGATTTTTAGTAATACTAACTTTCAACCATTTTAAAACTTCACTTTCGTGTTTAATATAAGAATGGAAATATGCTATTCACCTTCCTGAACATAGTGAATCATTATGTTATCAACATTGTTACTGTAGAAAGCGAGAATTTAAACTGAACATAAGCAATTTTTGTGTAGTGCAAACGATAAACGGATGATGCAACCAATTCATGTACGTTTGAACATTATTTCAACAATATTTTGACGTCTTTTTGCTCAGAGAATAATAATTTGTATACTGTAAGGTATGAAAGGGATCGTAGCTTTAAACAGTTTCAAGTGTATACTAATCAAGAGCTGCATCAGCTGTGATGCAATAACACATAAAAGATGTACAGTTATTTTCCCATCATGTATAGGATCTCCTCAGAAGTGGAGGTAAATCTATCATGACATCACAGATTTGATGAGAAAACTTGCCACTATGATAAGCAGTCGTTCCTAGGATAAAATTTGCTATATTTGTAGAAAGCTCTCATCATACACACTGGATACTTTTGTAACAATAGTGTTCAAATTAAATTGTGCAGATTTATTGAACTATACCCTACTACAATATAACAAATACCAACAAAAATTGCTCAATCTAACGAATTCCTGAAACTATTTATATCACTATTATGTTCTGATTCTCTTAGAGTAAGAATATAAGTTAATGAACCAAGACAAAATAGAAATGAGCAGCATTGTGCATATAAATACCTAATGCATATATTGAGTCAACGTATTATGAAACCGTGAAGAAGCACTTAACTCACAGTCTCTGTGGAAATCTAAATCCTGATGCAATGAAAAATTGACAAATATTGTTGACAGTAGGCATATTGTTCTTTTCGACAATCATCCCACCTTTAAGCTTAACATTCATATCAGTATAACAGTTGGCTCTGCAATGAACCGTGTATACACATTTTCAAATCTGTACATATGTTCTGCGATTGCGCGAAATTTCAAAGCAATGTAATTGTTCACGATAAAGTCTCGTATTTCTTAAATGCCAAATATATTAGTATACCTAGGAATGTGGCAGCTTATAGAATAACAAAATGCCTCACAAATCAAATGCAATTGTATATTGCCATAAACTTGGAGACCATATACTGTATACTTCAATAATAGAAACACGAAAGAAGCATTACCATACCTTCTCTCAAATTGTATGGATACAGGTATTGATACAATTACTTAGTAACAATTTTTTAAAATCTTCATATAAAAGATTATAGTGTGGAGTATAAAAGCTTACGGTGAGAGAGAGAGAGAGAGAGAGAGAGAGAGAGAGAAGACATATACTTGAAATAAATATATTTTTTACCGCAATCCCTTAAATATTTCAGATATTTGTTTCTCACAGTTGCGATAAAATTCAAAATTGTTAAACGACCTCTATCAGCAAATAAGAAGACATGCTCATTAAAGATTGTATTAATCAACGATATGCTTCGGAAATATCAGGAAAAGAAAAAAAACACACTTGAAGCACATTGAAATATTAATCATAACAACCTGTCAGCATCTAACTTCCTAATGCTAAACTTGGCTCCGAAATTGCTTTATATGAATGAGCATTAACAACTAAAATTATGCGAACTATACGAAATTGAATTTTAGTTAGCAAGAAATACTTGAATGCCATCATAAATTTGGTCACCGATTCTTGTTCATTGATGAACCAAGATGATTTGGCAAAATAAATTTTTATAATACTGCTATTAGCAACGTTAGAGAGAAAGAGAGAAACTTTTCACCTCTGCAACTAAATAGTGAACGTAGTACATATTTAGACTTCATGTCTTTAACCGGGGCATATCATTATTCTCTATGAAAACTTCTTCATTTAACTCTAATCATTATCTTTAGGATTCATACCACATACCTCGTAATCAATGAACAGTCTATACTTCAAAGTTCGCTGAATAATATGACAGATACGCAAGCCAATTTCATAGAAGTGGTTAGCTGACACATATTTTTCAGTCTTGTTGATTGCATTTTATGAACTTAGAGTGACCAGAAAAATCTCAAGAAAAGTCATCTTGATAACACATCACCTTAAATTTTCCTGGTAATTTCAATTCTCAACAGCAGTTATTATTTGAGAAGGCTTCAATCCCATTACATTTATTGGCATCTTTTAAGAGCAGTGCGTACATATGCCCAAGATCTTAATTGTCTGGTCCCTGATCTTCCAAATCAGCTCACATCCAATTTCGAAACATATTACTTAAACTAACCTAAAACTGTGGAAATTGTCAACATTGCTGGAATATAGTATCCACTCACAAAGGTTACTGATCTAGTTTCTGCTATGTCCGTAATATCAATAAGTGCACGAAACTCTTCCGATGTTTACTCCATCAAAGAGCTCCTTGTACATTTCAGTAACACCCGTATCACTATCGCAAAGATGAAAGGAGAAAGAGCACATCACACCATGAGGTCTTACTCCAGTGCTTACAAGTTGGTTGCGAATTCCTTCATAGCAAGCGCATAAATGCTGGTCTAAATTTCCATCATACATCCCGGAATGACAGAAGAAATCCAGTGTTTTGTGTAACAGCATACAGAGTACTGATCAGTATTCATGTGTTGTGTCAAATTTCACTATATGAAAGACGTTTCTTCCTTTATTGGCATGCTGAATGGTGCTTCATATATTCATGACTGCCTCATTATAACCCGCGTATTCAAGGCACTCGTATCCTTATGAGTTCATTCGCTGTTAAAAATCTTAACATCTTATCAACATTATATAAACCATTTTACTCACTACATTGAAGATAGCTATCGGCAGGAACTGATTAATTGACGTTGCCACCTCCTTCTTAGGTAGTAGCAGAATCTTTGCCAAACACCAGTTATGTATTACTGTTTCTGCATTCAACTGTCTTTGCTATGGCTCATTAATGATCTGCGGGTTCTAGAGAGAAGTTTGAATATTCTTTTATACGTTTGTAGTTTCTTCTTTGAAATACCGTTGAATGCGTTGTTTTTTTCGACTTACTTGATTGTGAAGTCCGAAATAAGTGGTCGAACTGGATCTAAGGCTCAAGTGGAATTAGCTCATCAGTAGTTAAGAATCCAGGGTGGCGTATGATGGGCAAGTGGCGGTATCAGTTTGAAATTTGGTAGTTCCGTGCTAGTTGGTACTTTACTTTTGGTTTCATATATATCTACAATATTGGACGAAATACTAGAATTCCTTGTAAAATATATAGGAGTATATCAACCATACATTCATTATCCGAAACAGCTGCGAAGATAAGACTCCACTGCATCAAATAAATTGTATAAGCAACTTTTCATATCAATACATTTCTTACATTTGCTATCGTTTGTGTTTTTCCACTTCCATACTCGCTCGATTCCGATTGTTCTTCTAACAGATATTCTTTCCTCCATACCTTTCGACTACCTCACCCTGATAAAGGAGTTGGAGTTTAAGGCCCAGATTTCTCTGAGCGCTATTTGATGACTATACCGCGTTTATATAAGTACTTTGTAATTCATTACTTATATACTTGTATGTGTGTGTGTGACTATATGCGTATCCTCTACATATATGATACATTTGTGTCTGTATTATTTGTATATATATGTGTATATATATATGTGTGTGTGTGTGTGTGTGTGTGTGTGTGTGTGTGTGTTTGTGTGTGTGTGTGTGTGTGTGTATCTGCCCTTGCCCAAACTGCCCTTGCCCGCGCTCGTCTAATCAATCACGTTACTGCCCTATCTCCTTCTCTACACCGACCCCAACCGTATTCCCTCGCCTCTCCTTTTCCAACCCCTTACCTTACCTTTTCGTCGGAAGATCCTAAAGGCCTTCCGTGGCCTCCAGGCAGATACACCACCCACCCTATTTTCCCCAAACCACCCTTGCCCTCCTTTAAACGCTCCCGTATACTACGCAATTTGCTCGTCCGTACCATTCTCTCCCTCCATTCCAACCCAACCAGAATCCTTCCCTTGCTCTAGATTCCGTTACCCCACCTGTCCTTTCATCACTAACACCACCTCCCTCACTGGATCCAACCAGCACACCCTCTACATTAGGAAATCCTTCTGCTGCACTTCTTCCAGCCTTATCTATTGAATCAGATGTAATATCTGCAACAAAATCTACGTTGGTCAGAGGGGTCGCCGGCTGGCCGACCGGTTCACCGAACGTCTACGAGATATTCGTCTACGTACGAACACCCCCGTCGCACATCATTTTCGCTTGGCCAGCCAATCCACCTCAAATATCTCCATTTTGGGCTTCACCCTACGCCATGGATCCACCAACTCTTGACTCCGCCTGTAACAACATTACATTTTTACTCTACAGACACGAACTCCTTTCGGACGCAACACAAACCCCTCCTCTCAATGACTGTCCCTACACCTTCCTTCAGAAATAACTTCTTATCCTATCTTATATTTACTCACATTCTTTATAACTTTTATTCGTTTATTTTCCATTTTTTATAGTTTTTTTCCGTTGCACTTGCTTATTTTGCTCCTTTTGTTATTCCCTTTTACTTTATCCTTTAATTTTATCATTGTATTATTTTCTATTTTTATCTTTTTTATCTATTATTTTTTATCTATTATTTTTCATCTATTTTATTATTTTATTTTAATTTTATTTTTACACGTTTTTATTAAGTTATTATTATTTTATTATTTATTTTTGTATTTAATTTCATCATTATTTTAAAATTATATTTTATTTTTATCTTTTTATGCTTTATTTTTTTAATATTTATTTTGTCACTGACCTTTTCATACAATTTATTCCCTGTATCGTGTTATTCTAACATACCTACTTTCATTTTGTATTAATTTTTTATCCCTTTTTCCTATACCACACACAACACACCACCCACCACACACCACCCACCACACACCACCCACCACACACCACACACAAACACATAACACCACCCCTCTCCCTCTCAGGCACAAGCACACACACGAACACACACATAACTCCACACACATAACCCTCAAAACACAACACGCACATATACCTTCACACACACAAGCCTCTACACACACACAACACACACACATACACATATACATACACATATACGTGCACCTACATACACTTCAACACACACACACACGCAACAGTGCGACACACAGAGATAGGTACGCACACGCATTTATACAGTGAGAGAACAGGTGGCAGAGACACAAAGATAAACACACACACACACACACACACACACACATATATGTACATATACATATACACATTGCCACTCCGTTTACGCATACATGCGAACACACACACACCCTTCTTCACCCATTCACACAACTCCACCTCGCTCCCCTCTCCCTCTCACACCCGTACACACACAGAACTCACATATACTTCCACACACTTAACACACAACACATACATGTACAGATATGCACGCACATACACACACGTATATATGCGAACATACAAACACATACATAAACGTACATATATACCCCCACACAAACAACACACTCAAACAGAACACACATACATACACACAAATATATACATGCACACACACACGTACACACACACACACACACACACGTGCTATCATACACACAGGCTATCATACACGCACGCGCTATCACACACACACACAGTTACGAACCTTTCTTCAAACTCTTCTGTCTCAGAAAGCACTTTCTCGTTGTCCATCTTGTCTGGTCATTCTAAAATGTGGTCATTCCATGTGGCGATTTTCTATCCTCTGCCTCCTGTTTCTGAAGAAGAGTTTTGCTCGAAACGTAACACACCCTTTCTTGCCTTCTCTGAGAGTCTTAATACTTTGCATGTACCACGTCCTCGCGTTGTTATGTTTCTCTTGTCTTTTTTCTCCGTTTTTTTTAAAATTAAACACACACACACACACGTGTGTTTGCATGTATCTGAATGTGCGCTGTGTGTGTGTGTATGCGTGTGTGTGTGTGTATTTGTGTGTGCGTGCGTGCGTGTGCTGAAAATGTATTCTTCCATGTAATTTCCGTAGCCATCCTGGTGGACATTCACAGACGCATTTTAACTTTTACTCTGTATAATAAACCTTAGCTTGCTCTAAAAGCAACTGAAATCAACCGTTGCCTCATAGCTTCAGGCATTTTAACTGCGCTCATTCGATACTCCTGGCAATGTTCAATGTTCTCCAAAACTTTTAATCTTTTGGGATTTCATTCGCAGTTATCGAACAACAACGTAACTTTAAACTGTCCCTGTTCCCACTGCAGACGACACATGCACAGCGCTACAAATACGGCCTGCACAACCACCTTCACATTTCATGACTACCGCACAAGTATTCTGGATTATTTTTCCGTTTTTTTTTATATTTAATTTTTGAGAGCGGTCGGGTTCATTTTTTAGTATTCTCGTTTGTGAGAGCAGTCGAGTTTATTTCAGATGTTCTCATTTTAAAAATTATCTCCGGCCAATCGTTGAGAAGACCTTGGTGTTACCTTGGCAGAAGTTTGCGCTCTTGTTGTTGTTGTTGTTATTATTATTATTATTATTATTATTATTATTATTATTATTATTATTATTATTATCATTATTATCATCATCATCATCATCATCATTATATACTTCAGGAACCCTACATGGTTAAGGTAATATATTTAGAATAATCCAACGGGATATATCTCTACATTCTTATCTTTTGAGAATTATTATCAGATTTATGTACTAACCGTTGAATAACCTATTTTGAATACCTAACAGTGAGCAAACCGGTAAACGTTTCGAGAAATCTCTTACTAATTGTCAATATATATATATAGATATGTATATATGTATGTGATAAGCCAACATTCCGCCAATACTGTATTGGCTTAAATTGTCTTGTATGAAACTGCTTCCGCCTGTACTCTTTCACAAACAGTTGTTTGAGGACATGTTGATGAAATACTTGTGACAAAATATAATAGAATACCTGAATTCCAGGTGGTGGTTTAAAATGGACACTGTAGACTTCTCTTCTACCCAAATGACTACAACATATTTGAAAGTATTAGTGTTGTGCTTGCTCTTGCATTTGCTGGTTATTTGAAATTCAACGTGACCAGCGTTCGGTGAAGGGCTGCGCCCGTGCATATGTTAGGAGTAATAGTCCGTCTTAAGCGATTTGTTGTTAAGTACAAATAGAAAAAGGCTCTTGATAAAAAATGATTCCGAGAGAGAGAGAGAGAGAGAGAGAGAGAGAGAGAGAGAGAGATAGAGAGAGAAATCTGGAGGGAAACGGGAGGGGAAGAAAGAGAGAAGACGAGTAGACATAGAGAGAAAGATAGAGACATCGGACCTGATAGAATGAATTTGATATACTAGATGTAAAGGATACAAAATAAAGACGCATAGATAGAAGGAAGAAGAAAATAAAGAGGATAATGTATGAATAGAAAGTGGGTTAGTATATTTAATTAGAGATATATCCTTGATTTAAACTATTCCAGAGAAGGCAGGGAAGTGAAAGAGAGAGAGAAGGCAACGTAGACGTAAAAGCGAGACGATGTTTTCTGTGTGAAAGCCCTTAGTCATGTCTATTGGATACGAGCTGGTTTCTGGCTGTGACAACTACATGAATACAAAATCCTATTGTGGTTTACAATTTCGAATGTAGACAAAACTTAGATTAATATAATATATTGCCTTCTACTGGAAATGTATTAACCCTTTTACAATTTTAATTACGATGTGTTACATTTTTCTTTGTGTAGTGGTTATACCTCTGTTAAATGATTTCTCTTATAAAGTAATTAGCATATGACACATTCTTAGATTTAAAATATTGATTTTTTAAAAATATAATCTTTTGTATGTTTCTTCTTATTAGACATTTATCAATATATTTTTTAAAGGTGGCAATTATTATTTTGATTAAAATTTGAAGAAGGATTATGTTTCTCTCGAGCCAATATGGTTTTAATTATATCGTCGAATCGCTATAATTCCTCTACTCGTTTTCTTTTTGATGGTCTAATCTTCCTAATATTCTGTCACTTATCAGCTCATGTGTCATCTATAATTACGTTGGCTTTGTAGCTGCAAGAGAATCGGTTTTTGATCCTTGTTACAAGTTCATTTCATATCCAAGGCATATTATATTGTTATCTTGTGTCAAAGTAGGAAACAGATAGTTTGTGCATTTCTTGAAAGCCCTTCGCAGCATCGCTAAGTTCTCAAGAACTAAAGCTCATAATGGGTTTCGACTTCTGTTGAGAAATCGTGCGTGCCACTGAAATCAACTGTAAATCTCATACCTAATTAACTATAGCATATGAGTTGGCACTCTTGAATCGACTTACAGTGTTCGGTTTGCATCCATAGCTTTACACAGGCTAGGGCTGCATATATCACGCATATTGCTGACAACGACAACGGTAGAATTGATTATTATTTCGTACCCTTAAGGTTTCCAGGGTAACTTGTCGATCATAATAATCTAAGTCTTTATTCACTTAACATTAAAAAATATAAGTCCTAGTGATTTCCAGATATATTCTCTCTTACATGGTATTTATAACATAACATTACGCTTTCAAGAAGAGATTTAATCCCAGTTTTCCAAAAACTCAGTGTGTTCCAAAAATGTTTACATGATTTAACTGCTGATAACTTAATTTTAATTTTATTTTCCATTAAACCCGTTACATATAATGAAGGAAGCCAGTTTTTGAATACTATATACCATTGTTTATTTTATCGTCATTTTACTTAAAGAATCATGCCTTCAGGTTCATTATTTGTACGTTTTACCTTTGCCCTTCATTCATGTTTGAAATGGTTTCATATGCTTTCTATTAGGAAAAGTTGAAAACAAGGCGTACCAACTGAGTCTTCATGATTAGTAAAGAAATCATATTACCATCGACGTGAAACACCTACAAACCATTAAGATGAGCTGAGACAGAAACTTTCTCCAATAGTAATTGCTCCCTTTAATGTTTACTGTGAAGAAGTACAATTGTATAACTGATAACTACTGTGAACAAGGAGCAACCTACAATATAAAAGGTAAAGAGGAAAACAAATTTTCACTAAAGAAAATATTTTAACTGCAAACAATTAAAAAATAAGAACTTTAGCTTACGAATTGTAAATGATCACATTATTTTTTTTTTGTTTTCAGTTTAGATATCCTAATTCATTTAGCGTCCAGTTGATAACATTCAATTAGCTTTAATCTATTAGTCAGAGCTAAGCAATTGATATTTATTACCATGCATATTTTATATATATATATATATATATATATATATATATATATATATATATATGTATGAAGTATTAATCTAGTGCATCAATTATTTTCTATCTTAATCCTTTCTTCAGTTGAGTGTATTTTATTCTAGTTCATTGATTCCTTCTTTGATCTTGGTTTCTTTATCTACCGTGATATTAACGATATTAATTAATATTGCCTTGGTGTGATTTTACTAATATACATCTTATAATAATTGCACTATAAAGGATAATTTTATCTGCCAAAGTATTTCTCTTTTTTTATAATTTGCCGTGTAGAACTTCAGACAGTCTATCTTCTTAGAGCAATTGTAACTGAGTCCAGTTGTTTTTTAACATGTTGTTTGAAGGTGTTAGTACCAAATATAAGAAATAGCAGGGGGAAATACTCGTCAAATATTCCTGTTGTAATAGAAAGAGATGGACATTTCGTAATTTTCTCTTCCGTCTATATCTGCAGCATTATCTGTCATTATTCTGATGGGATGTCTCATATACCTGCATAGTATTGGTGCTTGTGGTTCCTTACACCAGTCTAATGTTTCCAGAGTGAGTGAATAAGCGTAGAATATAAAAACCAAGTCGTGTAGCAGATAAATTGGGGAGCCTGAAATTGTTAAATTGTTAAAACAACAAAACAGCATAGTGTTCCAAGTCGAGTGGAAGAATGGCTCTTGGAACAGCAATTATGAAAATAGCTTCCCTGAAATACCTTCTTAAATTGACAGCAAAGATGAAAAGGAAATTAAGGGTAAACGTTACCTCTAATACCACCACCACCACTACACTTCAAGTCACAACAAAAGCGAGCAACAAGAACAACTGTACTGAAAGACAAGACAAAGAAATCGATGATACAAACACAACTTCTACTACCACCACCACCACCACAAACGTCTCCTCTACTAACACAAACATTAATACAATAAAAATAGCAACCAGTTAAATTTTCAAACAAATGGTAATGGTTTCACATATGCGTATCGCTGTTTCGTTTTTGCTGCCACCCAGCCTAAAAAGGAGCGATTCGTTGCAATTATCTATTTGAAACTTGTTGTAATCAGTTCTTAGAGCTTATTACAGGGCGCTGCATATCAATGATTCGGTGCATCCTTTCAGATCACTTTTTGTTAGCCATCTCTAAGTGCTGGGCTTGTTTTTTTTTCTTCGATTTCTCTGAGGTATTGTCCCTGCAGTGATTTCATTTTCCAATTGTTTCCTCTTTTCTTAAATGTTTATGGATGCATCACATTTTCGGTAGGTATTATATTGTTAATTCTAAGAGCGGTAAGGAATGATTCTCTCTGCTGTTTGATGTACCATCCCTAACTGTCATTCTCGCTGACAACACAGATCTTTCATCCTATGAGCCTCTTCTTCCTTTGTTCCTAGGCAATACAGCCTATAAAGATCACTTTTAGGGCGTCGTTCCTCGTTAATTGTCGTCACTTTTCTGGTTTGCCTATATCGCATTTGGGAAACAGCCCATGTGTTCCTTTGCCCTAATCTTGTTTCTCCCATTCAGCCGACTTCTGATAATTAATTTGGTTCTTCTGAGATATTCTCGTCTAAAGCTTTCCTTCGTTTCAAGTTCCTTGATTTTGTCATATTCCAAAATACCTAGATACTTATATCCACCACTCTCAATATCCTTGATTTTATCACCATTGGGTAGTTCTGCACCATCAGAAGACACTACTTCGCCTTTTCGTACTATAAGTGTACAGCACTTTTTTACTTCCAAATTCCATCCCGATATCCTTACTGAATATCTTCACTGTTGAAGCTAGACCATTAATTTCACGTTCGGTCTTCCCAAAGATCTTTAAGTCATCCATATATAACAGATGATTTAATCTTCCTCCACTTTTCAAAGTATATCCCGATGTTGCTTTACGTAATATCTGTGTGAGGAGTACTATACAAATCATAAACAGCAGTGAGGAGAGACTATCTCCCTCAAATATGTCTCTTTTGACGTTAACTTTCACCAAAGATTTCTACATAAAGTTAACTCTGTGTTGCAGTTCTTCATTTATCTCCTAAAAAAATTTGAGATGTTATCAGACACTTGTACCAGCTGAATACTTTCTAAAATCCACGAATGGGGGAACCATGTCAAAAACTTTCTCATAATTGATCCAAACCATGCCCAGGTTAGTAAGTCTTTTCTAGCAGTCGTCCAGTAACATTCTGTCTATCAGAAGTTAGTCTTTTATCGCTCGGCATTCAATCTGCATTCCTTCTGTTCCACTGCATTCCTTCTGTTCCACTGCATTCCTTCTGTTCCACTGCATTCCTTCTGTTCCACTGCATTCCTTCTGTTCCACTGCATTCCTTCTGTTCCATTGGTAGTTTACCATTCATTTCCAGGAAGTTTACTATTATTATTATTATTATTATTATTATTATTATTATTATTATTATTATTATTATTATTATTTTTATTATTATTATTATTGTCGTCGTCGTTGTTGTTGTTATTATTATTATTATTATCATTATTATTATTATTATTATTATTATTATTATTATTATTATTATTATTATTATTTATTTTTAATCTTCATATTTGTTACAATCACTTACCGAGACACACCCAGCGTCCTAGGGCCAGTGAAGGATAACAGATATTACAGTATAATTGAAAGCTTGGGGAGGGGAAGTGGCACGGTCAGTAGCGAGATATATTCATGTAATACAATGCAGGTATTTAAATTGATAGGGGAATTCTAAGGATGTGGGCAGTGCTTGTCACCACAATCTTTTGGATTTCTTGGAGATATGATTTTCAAGGGATATTATGTAGAGGTTTCTGACATCCTTTTCTTGTTATACTTAGTGCACCAACAATAACAAGAACAGTTCTCACTTTAAGGTGTCACATCTTTTGTATTTCAGTTTCCATTTCCTTATATTTACTTAATTTGTCAATTTCCTTCACGGATATATTTTTACAAGTGAGGATACTTACATCTATTAGTCTACAAGTATTTTCTTCCTTATCTTTACTGACTATGTCTGGCCGATTAGCCTGGATCGTTCGGTCGGTGTTGACTGGAAAATCCCAGAGAATAGTGACATTTTTACCTTCAGCGCCTGGCTCAGGGATGATGTTCATAGCAGTAAGCAGGATTGTTGATTTTGTAGTGTTTATATATTTTCCAATATAAATACTGTCATTATTATTATTATTATTATTATTATTATTATTATTATTATTATTATTATTATTATTATTATTATTATTATTATTATCATGTGCTTTCCATGTTCTGTGGTCTGTTGTGATGCTCTTATTTTTACTGAACTGAATGTGTGCGGTGCCTAGTAGTGCTATTTTATGTATGTTATATATATTTGTTAGTCCTGTTGTTTTTGTTATGCATTTGTCTGAATATATTTTTTATCATACCTAATGCGCCTGCTATGATAGGAATTGTTTCTGCTTTTAGACTCCCACATTCGAGTTACCTCTATTTCCATGTCTTTGTATTTCTCTTAGAGAAACGTTGTCATCTGTTGGTATTGATACACCAATTAGAAATCTTTTTTTTTCTTGATGGTCTCTGACAACTATATCTGGCCTATTAGTTTTAATTTCTCTGTGTGTGTTGGCATATCACGTAGTATGGTTGCCTTCTCATTTTCTGTGACCTTTTCTGGCATGTGACTATATCACCTTTTTTCTGTAGTTATTCCATAGTATTGGCATAGCCTCCAGTGTATATAAGTCCCAATTCTGTCGTGTCTGTGAATATATTCCTTCCTAGCCAGGACTTGGAAATCAGAGACAATATGATTTATTGTTTCTTGTCCATCGCCACATATTCTGCTGCTACTTGCATTTCTTTTCATTATATGTTTTTGGTAATTTCTGGTGGGAAGGCTTTGATCTCGTGTTGCAATTAAAAATCCTTCAATCTCTGCTTTGAGTCCTGAGCTTCTCAGCCATTGTTGGGATTTTGCTTTGTCTATTTCTTTTGCATTCAGTTTAACCCAGTATTTGCCATAAAAGGGGCTTTTCTTGCAATCGTTTTACCATGATCCGTTGCTGTTCCAGTTTTATTTCGGATTTCAGTTGTTTTACAGCTTTTGTTGTTTCTTTTCCTTCATTGTTGTTAGGTAGTATGACTTCTTGTTTGTATTTCTCAACTTCCTTAAAAACTGAAAACAGTTTTTTGTTTTGTTCGTGTTTTGTGGCTATTTGAATTAATTTTCTTTGCTTCTTGCAGTAGTATTTTTGTAGTCCTATGGTGGTTATTGTGTAATAGTTTTCTAGCTGTATAAGGCCTCTACCACCTTCTATACGTTGTATATAACCTTTCTATGTCAGATTTTGGGTGGTGCAGCCTAAATCTTATCATTATTTTTCTTGTCTTCCTCTCTATTTTGATTAGTTCATTTAGTGTCCAGTGAAGGATATTGTAGCTGTAACTTATAACTAGGACGGCTAGAGTGTAGATGCCTATATCTTGTTTTTCGCATGGAGCTTTGTTTTCGGAATTAATCTAACTCGTCTATAGTATTCTTTTTTTTATTTTCATTTGTGTGTGTTGTATTGTATCTAGTTCATTGATGCTTAAATATTTGTATGTCTGGCTTTGGTGTAATCCTCTTTTTTCATTTGCTTTATCTAGTGTGATGTTGCTACTCTTAACTAGTTTTCCTCTCTTCAAGGTTGCTTTGGCACATTTTTCTCAACCAAATTTCATGGATATTATTATTATTATTATTATTATTATTATTATTATTATTATTATTATTATTATTATTATTACATATTTCGGCATTTCTTATTCTGAGTTCTAATACCGCGCACGTCATCTTTGAGTATCGTTTTATTGCGATCGATGAAATAAGAACCTGTGGATCACCGTGATTGATATTACTAGTTAGTTATTTAACTGACTGGTACCCTCCTCTCAAAAGTTTACGCCTTGTGCATATTGTGGAAAGAAGATGAAATATTACTATTCTTGTTGCTGGTGGTGGTGACAGTTGCTGCTATTGTTACATCAGAAATACATAATCAATCTTGAAAAGCGTATTTGTTTTAGTTTCTTAATATGAGATACTTTCATGGCTTCACCATCGTCTAAATTCATTGTTGATGTATTGTAGTTAGGTTACAAATGACAACGACTTACCAAATATCGGCGGAAGCAATACACAATGCTCAAGGTCTCAGAAAGCAGGAAACAGACGAACAGAGAGACAGATAAGTAGGCATATCAGTAAGGAGATATCTATATAGAAATATATAGAGTGATATAAGAGGTATAGTTAAAAATATATATGATGTCCATTCAATCATCTTTTGATAATATGCATGCTTTGCTTGGTTTTCAACAAGTTTTTGTTATTTGGTAAGCTGGTTTGTCATTGTTTAATTTCATTGCAAATCAGAGGAATATGTTGCTATTCTTTGTTTTCCTCATTAGTGAATTAAATAAGTTGAAATGGAGTACTTCATAAAATCATCATATAATTATTTAATTGAATATTTTTTTCCTTTCTTAGCTACAAGCGTTTTGATATTTCTAGATAGAAATAGAAGCTAATACTTCAAGTTTGGTTGAATATCTTCAGCAGGAAGCTATAAGGTTCTTTTAAATTAATTAAATTAGTTACATTTTGAAAAGAGGTGTAAATGTAATGGATCGAGAGAGTAATTTTAATTTATTAGTTGTTTAGATAGATAAGCAACTTTAAATTGACTCAGACATATCGGAATTATTTTAAAACGTTCTAATTAATTTTTTTTCGCTGCTATAGATTCAGTATTTGGAGTCGAAGATAATTAATTCTAGCCATTTTCAGTGGGGAATTACTCGCCAACATGTAACACGTACTGCGCTCGTTCACGATCATATTTGTGCCTATATTCAAGAAAGATCCTTTATTCTTCGGTTAGAATTTGGGTAACATTGTAAGCTGCATATTCATTGGTTATTTGTTTTCGTTTCAAAGGAGGGAAGTATCTCGTTATGATTCTATTCTGTGTTCATCAAATAAAGTAAAGTGAAGTGAAATGATGTGCGTTGTATGATGTTTATATGCATACTTCATTCGATAATTTTTACTTCGATGATCAACTCAATAACAGACGTAAGCTGGAGTTGCTATTTTAAGTTTGGTAAAAATCTCTTTCAGAGTTTATTAATTACATTACCAACATTACAAGTTAAGGGTTTCTTAATTACATTATCAACATTACAAACATAAATAATTTGGAAAACAACGAGTAAAAAGTATTCGATTTAGTGTTGCCGTTACTCATCTGCTCTTTAATCAGTCACAATGCAGACATCTCGTTTCCTTCCGTTTCATTCAGGATATATTCTGTTTCTGTTATCTGCTCCGACTTTTATTTTACTATTCTTGCAAATTTCCCCCTCTTGCTATAATACTTCATCTCGTTCCAATCTCTGCGTGACGTTAAGATGTAACTGCTGCTTTGAGCCTTTCACTGGCGCTGTGTTGGATAAGAAGTCCCCTTTTGTCATCGATGCCCTACCGTGTCCAGTTCTGCCATTTGTGGCATTACTGACGAGACAATTTTGTTTGGCTTCAATCCCATTATCCTTATCCCCAGAGCTGCGACATGTGACTTCATACATGTACTTTAAGAATATATGTCATCATTGCTGCAGCTAGTTCTGTTGCACTTTCACTCTCCAAGCTAATTTTGCTTTTCCACAACTGAGCAGGGGTCCTCTTAAGGCTCTTACCCATATACACGTGACAACTAAGCGCTCTGCACAGTACCCCTCAGTTTAATCGACTTCTACTTCAGTTTCCCAACTACATAAGACACCGAGATAATCTTGTGTGTTCCAGGAAAATCAGGAACTTGTTATCCAAACTAGAAACCAGCCGTTATAGGTAAACTCCATGCTTGTCACGTATCTCTACTGTGCTGCAAAGTTGTCAAGTTCAACACTAATAAATTTCGACGTTATCTTCGTTTTTCTTTATCCCATAATGCTGAATGAGCATGTCGGTTGGTGCACTGTTTCTGCCGGTCTCCTCAGTATATCCTCGACTTTTAATATTCTGCACACATTTCCATATATTTTATCCTACCACACGTCGGTTATGGCTTTCTAAAACACCATCTTTATGTGTATATGGATGGTTTTTCAGTATTTTGAAACGCAGAGATATGATGCTTACGGTACTCATGTCTTTTCGAAAATAAAGTATGTAAGGAGACATTCGTGTCTGTAACATACCTCTTTCTTGCATTTTTGTTTTAGAAGCTGACCCTGCAGAATTTTGTTTTTGGTAAGCAGGGTTCCTTTCAAATAATTTGAGCGTTTGTTAATACAATTTATGCTTGTGTTTTCTTCACAAATTAATTTTGTAATTATCAAATTGTTATTGTTTGTAACTATTTATAACTATAACCTCATAATTGTTATTTTTGAGGTTTCTGCTTCTCTAAATATGTTTTAATCTTGTTTCTTTTATAAGCTAGTGTTGTTTGAGACACAAATAAACATGCGAATATTTACTGATGTTTTCGCAAATACATGTGACCAAAGAAATGGTGAAAACTTCACACCCAGGTAGATATTTAGATGCTCATTTTACAAAAAGCAAAACAAACCCCCCCCCCCCCAAAAAAAACCGAGACAATTTGAAACCAGAAGCAAGGGCACCACCTATAACAATAACAAATACCAACAATAACAACGACTAGGATGATGATGATGATGATGATGATAATAATTATAATAATAGTACGCTCTATTTCCATTATCCACGCAAATGAATAACGTTAAGAGAGAGTAAAATATCTTTCACCAGAAAATTAATCATGTTTTCTATTTAGGTGATCTAAAATTGTTTGCCAAAAACGACAAAGAATTAGAAGAGCTATTGAATATGGTCAAAGAATTCAGCTCTGATATAGGTATGGAATTCGGACTTCATAGATGTGCAAAGGCTACTTTCAAGGCATGGAAGTTCATAAAAGTAGAAAACATGGAGCTTGATACTACCACAGCTATTCGAAGCCTAGACCAATCCGAAATATATCTGGGAACCAATGAAGGTGATGGTATCCAGCAATCTGAAAAGAAAGAGAAAATCCGCAAGGAATGCTACCAAAGAGTAAGAATAGTCTTAAACTCAGAATTAAATGCTGCTAACAGAATTAATGCGGTCAATTCTGGCCATACCAGTAACTACATATAGCCTCGGTATCATTAAGTGGAATCTCACTGATATGCAAAATATGGATGGAAGGATCCGTAAAATTCTTACAAGGTACCGAATGCACCATCTAAAATCAGATGTAGACAGGATTTATCTCCCAAGAAAAAGAGGTGGAAAAGGCCTGATGCAGCTCGAACAAAAATAGGCCTTGAAACGTACCTTAATACGAACTGCACTGAAACATGAAGATTCCAAACAAGCTTCAGTCATGAAGCTTAGTCAGAAATTTAAAAGTCTCTTGACCTACAAGGTCACAATAAGAACGACCAAATACTGACAGACCTACCATTGCTTCTCCTGATTTAAACATTAACAGTCAGAAAGACCGAAGAGATCCAAATAGTGGCAACCCTATCATTGACGCAAAATCATCAAACAAAAAGCAAAGAAAGCTGGCATGAATATTATCGGAGACAGCTGGAAAGGTAAACTACTGCATGGAAAATACCCTGCCCGTCTATCCAAGCCAGATATTGATCGAAATCTAACGCAGCAAAGGCTACAAGTAACAGGTCTGAAACGGGAAACAGAAGGTTTTTATACTGCAGTGCAAGATCAGAGCTTACCTACCAGAAACGTCCATGCAAACGTCCTTAAAGATGGATCTGACCCCTCGTGCAGAATTTGTGGAAAATTCACAGAGACAGTTGATAATTTTTCTGGCTACCCTGTCCTCGCTGAAAAGGAGTACCTCATAAGACATGACAGACTAGGGCAGTACATCCGCTGGAATGCTTGTTAATACTACAAAATTAAATCCTATGATAAGTGGTACAGGCACCACCCAGAAGATATAGTAAATGGTGAGGGCGTTAACATCCTTTGGAACTTACCAATACAATCAGATAGAAAAATTGCCTCCAATCGACCAGACATTGTGATCAAGGACTACAACAGAGGAACATGTCTGTTAATGAATATGTCAGTCCTACAAGATCAAAAAGTCGAATACGAAAAGATTTCTCACAATAAAGATCTGCAAATTGAAATCACAAACGTGTGGAAGCTTAGCACTACCAGTAGTAATTGATGCGTTGGGAATGATAAAGAAGAAGTATATTAAGCGACTTCTGGATAACTCCAATCTCCATGAACTGCAAAAGGTAGCCTTGTTGAGTTGAGCCCATATACTACGGAAAGCGCTCTGTATCTAGAATAGAATAAATGGTAAATACGGTGATAATTTTAGCATGCATAACAAAAAAATACCTTGCTACTCTTGGATTTCAGAGGATGCCCGGTACTAAGGCAGCTGAAATAAACTGCTAATGAAAGAAAATCATAAATAATGATAATGATAATAATAATGATAATAATAATAATAATAATGATAATAATAATAATAATAATAATAATAATAATAATAATGATAATAATAATAATAATAATAATAATAATAATAATAATAATGATAATAATAATACTAATAATAATAATAATAATCCTTTCTAATTTTGATGGAAGGGATCAGTCAATAACATTGACCCCAGTGTTCAACTGGTACTTGTTTTATCAACACCGACAGGATGAAAGATAAAATCGACCTCTGCAGAATTTGAACCTAGAACGTAGCGAAGGACGAAATACCGGTAAGCATTTCGTCCAGCGCACCAACGATTCTGCCAGTTCGCCGCATTAATAGTATTAATACTCCTCTCTACTAAAGGCACGTGGCCTGAAATTTTAGAGGAGGGGATGAGTCGATTACATTGACCCCTGTGTTCAACTGGTACTTATTCTATCTATCTATCTATCTATCTATCTATCTATCTATCTATCTATATATCTATCTATCTATCTATCTATCCATCTATCTATCTATCTATCTAGGTCGTCCCTCAAGGATGAAAGGTAAAGTCGACCTCGGCGGAATTTGAAATCACAACGTAGCGACAGACGAAATACCGCTAAGCATTTCATCCAGCATGCTAACGACTCTACCAGCGTGCCTCTTTATGTAAGCTCGTGTGGCCAATAAAAGAATTAATAATAATAATAATAATAATAATAATAATAATAATAATAATAAAAAATAATGATAATAATGATATTTTAAAAGGATTGACGTAACTCTTCACAAAGGTAAACAGACAAGACAAAGAGCGCGATGAGATTGCAATAGATATTTTATTGGTTGAACGCTATTTCAACAGCAAGCCTGTCTTTGTTGAGTACAAAATAAAATATGATAAAAATTCAAAATTATAGAAATTAAAATTTAAAGTATGAACGAGAGCAACCAGCGTCCACACGTTGATGGAATGACATCATCAGTTTTTAAGTTTCAATTTTATAACAGGCCATAAGAAAAAGACAGAAAAAAGCGAGAAAAAAAAAGGAACGAAAAAAAGGGAAGTAAAAAAGAATATTCAATCAAACTGTCTTGTGTTAATTTGATGATATTCTCCCGTCATTTTATTCATTCCTCTAGGGCCTGATGTCAATAACCCGCAAACATATTTCTCTTCATGAATTTTGAGTATTGGAAGTGGAGCAGATTCAGAATATTTTCTGAGAATATGCACTTTCAAGTCTTTTTCAAAATTGCAGCCGTTTGAGGCAAAATGTTCGGAAAGTTCTATCGAATAACTGTTATTGTGCTTGACGTCATATCTGTGCTCATTAAATATTTTGCTTAATTGTTCTGTTGTACGAGCAACATAAATCAAGTTGTGTTTCGTGCATTCTACCACATACACAAAATGGGAATCTCTGCATAATAATAAAGATACTATTGAGAACAATGAAAAAGAACTCTATTGCTGTTATATATCAGCTGGAATGTTCAACCAAGTTTCAATATTCCAAGTAACTGTAAATATTCGTCATAGAAGGGTCGCGCTCCACTAGATTAGATCTGATATGCAGGTAATGTGTTGCACATACAATTTTTTTTCCACATCACTTTCCATATTAATTGTGTCTTTCAATTTTCATATTGTGTAAATTTCTACAACGATATTTATTTACACACTTAGACCAATCGAATCATGTATATTTTTATTGTATAAGTTGCACTGTTTTTACTAATTGTTTGTATTTTTTGTTTTTTTTTACAGCCCAACCAATCCAAATTTGACTCTACTGTAGCTGAGGATATGGCGGATATTCATAACCAAAACACATTGCGTAATCTACAAAAAAGCATATGTATATGCTTGTATATTTAGCTAATATATATATATATACATAGACATACATACACACACATATATACATATATGCATATATATATATATGTATGTATGTATATATATATATATATATATATATATATATATATATATATATATATATATATATATATATATATATGTATACATATATATACAAGTACATATATAAGATACATACACGTATGTGTACACAAATATATATATCTATACTAGATACGCTTACACACACACACATACACACACACACACACACACACACACACATATATATGTGTGTGTGTGTGTGTATGTATGTATACATATATGTGTGTGCCTGCATATATGTGTGTATGCGTGTATTATGTATACATGTATCTATTATACAATGTCACACATGCAGGCATACAGTTTCTGTTATTCAACTATTATCTTACCTTACAGGCATGTTAGGAAAATACTTAGGAAAGACGATTTCATTGAAGCTTTGGATTATATTGCACAAAGAAACCTGTCAGCATACTGATCTGTTTTTTGGAAAATCCTATTTAATAATCCATGTTTACAAATAAAGTGACTCGCTATTATGTAATGTTCGTGCTTGATACGTAGCAATATTGGTATTAAGAAAACAGCAGTAGTAATATTAAGAATGTTGTGAAATCTCCAAAATATATAAAACGTAATGTATAAAAAATATTCAGTAATACCGAGATGTTCTAATAACTCCTTATCTGTTTATTGTCGTCTCTATCTTTCATAAATATCATGTAATGGTCAAACTGACTTTGATTTATTGTGGTTACAAGAAAGTAATTTCGGTCTTTTAATGTGAAATAAAGGGCATTTTTTCACACAAAAATGAACTTTAATCAGTTATATATTTTTCATTTTGTTCGATGATCTTTTGCCATCTTTCGGCAATTTCATGATTCAGCGCTCATAGATCTTCTGGTCCTTATAAACCAAAAAAGGAAGCAAGTGCGATTTCAAGTCATCATCATTATTGAAAGATTTACCATTCAAAGAATTTTCCAAACTTCGAAATAAATGGTAATCTGATGGTACACGATCAGGCCTATATTGTGGATGTGAAATCATTTCCCATTCAAGCTCCAGTAATTTTCCTCGAGTTGGCAAAGACGTGTATGGTTTAGCGTTGTCATGGTGGAACACAATTTTTTTTACAATTTGCCAATTCTGACTGATTTTCTTTGATTGCTTCCTCCAGTTTCATTAGTTGTTGACAGTAAACATCTAAATTGATCGTTTGGTTCTTTGGAATCAGCTCAAAATCATTCAAAATTGACAGTATGACCTTTTTCGATACAATTCAGCTTTCGACGTAGTTTCTGTTGATTCATTACGCTTGGACCATGATCGTTTTCGATTGATGTTATTGTAGACAATCCATATTTCACCACCAGTGATGATTCGTTTAAAAGGAGGCTCGATTTCATTGCGTTAGAGCTGCATATCGCTAGTATTGATTTGTGGTGTTAAATGAATCTCTTTCAATTTATGTGGAACCCAAATATCGAGCCTCTTAACGGGTCCAACACATTTTAAGTGATTTTCAATTGCTGTGTGTGATACAAGTAACCTCTCTGCAATCTCACGCACAGCTGTATGACAATCCGATTCAATTATGGCTTTGATTCGGTCATCACCAACTTCAATAGATCGAACAGAACGTTGGTCAACTTTGAGTGAAAAATCTCCAGAACAGAATTTTAAAAAACATTTCTGACATCTGCGTATTGTTAAGCAATCAACGCTATAAACTCCACATAACTCTTTGTGATCCTCAGCGGCTTTCTTGCCTTTACGGAAATAAACAAAATAAAAAAAACAAAAAAAAACAAAACAAAACAAAATATGACGAAAATGTTCATTTTTTTACTCTCCATGTTAAAATTGACACTGAACTAACAGCTGTAAACAAATTTACGCGCAATTTGCTTCTAAAGGAAGCTAAAAGTAACGGCTTTCAAATGCCAAAGGGAAAAATGATAACATTGACAAAAGTCTTTCAAAGCAATCGTAACGAAATTACTTTCTTGCCAACCCAATATATATATATATATATATATATATATATATATATATATATGAAGATAACCAAATCGCTGTCGCAGATTCTACTATAATCCATTTTGATTTCTTATCTCCCTAAATGAATATGATATACAAGAATAGACTGATACAATGAAAATTCAGATTCATAAATATAAACTTAATATTTTTAGTTGGAAACTGTTTCAAAAACATTGAATGTCCTCCAAAAATATGATATTATTTGGCGTATATATGCACGTGCACGTTCTCTGTCTATTTTTTCATACATACGCATAGACACACGAATGGAAGACACGCACACTCGTATGTACGTTCATTGTGCACACACACAGTTACTCATATACATACATACATACATAATACACACACATACATACACACACACACACATATATATATATATATACATACATACATACATATATATATATATATATATATATATATATATATATATATATATATATATATATATATATATATATATATATATATATATATATATATATATATGCACACATTAGTATATATTCTGGCACCTTATATATTGATTATCATTTAAACTATCGAATGCTTGACTTGAAACTCCAAATCGTTATATTTCGTTTGATTCAATACTACGTACCACCAAGAGTTGGTTGACAGTACAAAGATACCATTTTATATAATTCAGTTTATTATATTTTGTTTGATTACTGATATGAAATCCTGTGAATACTGCTATGCTGTCAAGAAGGGAAAATAATAAACCAGTATATGTCACAGGACGAAACTTTTCATAAATTTAGTGTAAGAAAAGAATCTTTCTATAGCAATCAAGAAAGGGTTGAGCTTGGGCTAGACAAAATAATGTAGTATCTTTGTCTAAGAGGTAAAGAACGTCTGTCACAGTTCAAAGAAGTATCTTAGTTTTAACTATGATAAATAGTATAGAGGGCAGTCAAGGTGACAGTCGTTAGCAAATTAGTAAGCAAAGAAAAACAAGATATATACGTACACACACGTACACAAACACATACACACACGATCATTCACGTATGTATAGATTTTTATTTAACTATACAAACACACATACGTATATTGTTGTATGTCTCAGCTGACACATATGCGAGAAACCCCGTAAGTTCAACTACACATCCGCATGTTAGATATACACAATTCATTCCTACATACGTGACAATGACTAACACACGCATCTGACTTGAAAAAGAGACATCTGGCTGAAAATTCTGAGACAATTATCAATAAAATTATCATAAAAATTCACACAAACACACATGCACACACACTCTCTCTGTCTCTCTTTCTATGTGTGTGTCTCTCTTTCACACACGTACACACACTCATGCATAGAATTCCTTGCACAAATGTATGTATGTCTACACAAACATATATGTATATATGGACATATATACATGGTCTGATCACTAAGTATCCGGACTCTTGCTGTAGTAACGAAGCTAAAGCACGGAGAGTAAAGCCGCGTGGCACAAATTGACATTGAACGCTGCTGTGCATGCACAGGAAGTTTTAGATTTCTAGCTCAATTCTGCTGTTTACAGCAGTGCTTGGAATCAAAGGTATGTAGCGTATGATCATCGAATTGACCATGACAGAGAAAGTTGTCATAGCGATACCTGCTCAGAGGTCTGCGCAAAGTTACAGAAAGTGTGTGGAGAAGAGCGTATGAGCCGCACACAAGTGTACGAGTGGTTCAGATTTTTCTAGGATGGCCGAAAAATGTCGATATCGACGAACGTTCTGGGAGGTCTGCAACTAGCAGAACTGAGAAAAACATCGAAGATGTGCACGAAGTAGCGAGGGGAAATCGTCGAATTACCACCTGTGAGTTATCAAAGGATGAGCAGATTAGTTACGATTCAGTTCAGTCCATTATCACTGAAGATTTGGGTACAAGAGGTGTATCTGCCAAGTTTCAGCTGAACAAAATGAAATTCGGGTTTCAGTTGCACAAAATCTCTTCGAGTATGTTGAGAACGATAAAAACGTTTTGAAAACCTTCCTTAGGTCACTGAGTAGGTATTGCCAAGCTTTTGGCAAAATTCGATGCAGATTCTCTGTTGAACTTTCTCTGTCATGGTCAATGAGACAATCACACGCTACACACCTCCATTCTAAGCACTGCTGTAAACAGCGGAAGTGAACAAGATTGTTACAACGTGGTACAAATGCACCACAGAATTCAAGGTCAAGCTCTACTAAGCGACTTTACTCTGTGTGCTTTAGCTTCGTTACTATGGCAGCAGTCCTTATTGATCAGACGACGTGTATGCGTGTGTGTGTATATATATATATATATATATATATATATATATACATGCATACATACACACATTACACACATACACACACATATATACATGCACAATGACGTCTGAAAAGGTAATAGACGCTATTATTTCTGGATGTATTTCAATACATAAGCAACTATTTAGTGCACATGCCTTGTGCATTTTTGAACGACTCAATCTGTTTGGTCATTGTACTAATGTGTAGTGAAATGGTATAATAATGGACGTCTACTTTTGCGATATTAGTGCATATTTGCATACATATATATACCTGTATACATATGCATAGAAGTAAGTATATACATACATACAGACATATATATATATATATATATATATATATATATATATATATATATATATATATATATATATATATATATATATATATATATATATATATATATGTATATATACACACCCATATATATATATATATGTATACATACATTCAAATACCCAAAATTTCAACGAGTTCCTGCCTTAAAAACAGGAGCTAACCACAGTTATTTTGTGTTCTTTGCTACATTGGTTTCTATTAACCCATTTATTCTATCAGAAGAATTTTTATTCATTAAGATAGAAGAAATACACATAATTATATATATATATATTCGTAATTTAGGTTAGTTGAAATATGTTTGTCACATCTTTCAACTGTTAAAGGCAAATACGCTACAGTTACTGTGGAGAAAAAAGATCTCTCTTATGGTAGAAAAGTTTGAAAACAACCAGTTCGTTCAGTATCGCTCTCTCTCTCAGGAATCTCAGACACCGATGTTTCGAGTTTATTGACTCTTGTCAATGAAATGTACCTAAAAGAGACAACTCTGAACGAATTATATAAAGGTTATAGTTTTATATATAATTCAGCCAACACATTGATTTGCAATAGTAGATCGCCCGATCGAGAAAAATATCGGAGTAATGGCACGAAGAACCCCGTCAGAACCAACAACAGAGCCACCGTCACCACCACCACCACTACCACCACCACCATAGTGGACGTCTTTTGCGACGTCAACAGCAGCAACACCCCTGACACCCGCAAAGGCACCATCACGAACAGGAACATAGCCTTCAAGACCAGCGTTACCAACAGCTTCCCTTGTGTCCACAGTAGCAGAGCTGGCAACGTCCACACTGGCAGGACCGATTATAGCAGCAGTGCCGACACCAAATATATCTGTAAGAATACCACCAACGGCAGCAGCTTCCCTAGCAGGAGCACGGACATCAGCTCGACTAATGACGCCTCTGGCAGCAGTAACAGCGTCCTCGATAACCCGCAACGGTGACAGTATTATGAACGTCACCCCCATCTCCACCTTCACCAACACCAACACCAATAGCCCGGGCTCCAGCAACAGCAAAGACATCGACAACAGCAGCAACAATTGCAGCAACAACAACATCTGCGACAACATCGAAAACATCGGCGGCATTAGTAACAACATAGACAGGTGCTTTACAGTCATTACCTCCAGCGACACCAACACCAGCAGCCCCAGCTGCACCATAAGCAGCAACATCATCAGCATCAACAACATCAACAGTATCAACAGTGGCAACAACATCATCGGCGACAGCAACAATATTAACAGCAGCAGCAGCAGCAGCAGCATCAACATCAGAAACGCTATCGGCAGCCACTACCACACCAATTGCAGCAGCAGCCACAACAGCAACAACAGTAGAAACAACAACAATAATAGATACCCCACCTATATCGTGCGTCCACGGAAATAGATTGTTTGTACCGGAAATTCATTCAAGAAACGTTATTCGAAGCAGGCATCCTCCTTCAGAGTCCCGGAAAACTCAGTCATGTTCGGCAACTAAAAGACGACGGAGTTCCACACTAGATCTCATGGAAAATCCTTGGAAACACAGCAGGCCCCTACATTAACGGGACGAAGCGCTGATAGCTATTCATAGCTGAAAGCACGAGAATCCTAAGTGACCCACTGGAGCCAAGAGCTATATTTAACTCCAGAACGGAGATTTTCGGGCCATGTCTACATTTTAGGAGATTTCTGCTGGCCCAACGGGAGAGGGAGAAAATACCGTATTGTTTATCCGTATAACTGATCGAAGGAAGCAAGACCGGAAGTGGATTACCAAAGAAAGATAATTCAGACGTTTCCCCTCCTTATTTTAAAGAGGTCATAGGCCAACAGGTCTTGGGGTCTAAAGATACGCCATAAAGTTAAACCTTTTATGGAGAGGAAACCCAGGTTTACCCCATAAACCTGCCTTTACCAGGAATATATATATATATATATATATATATATATATTTATTTATGATTTGCAGTTTGGTTATGTATATACACATTATATAATAAATGGGAAATATATTTAAGTACACACATACATATTTCAATATAAGATTTATTGTATGTTATACAAACACTAATTGTTGCATATATACTTATAAAATGTTTGCATATAAAAAAGAAAATATGTATATTAGATCAAAAATGTTACCACATAAGGTGACGCAAAGAAAACTTTGTCTATTAAAACATCAGTGTAAATATCATTATTTACTGAAATCTACTTGTGATATGAAATATATAAGACTTTTCTAGATGTTCTATGCATCGTGTGGTATTTGGTGCATTTGATATTTATGTTGTGCATGCGCAGTGCTGATTTTGATTTGTTTCTCACATGTTTTGCAAATGAGAAGGGGCAACATTTACTTCATTTGTCACATCTCAAACATGCATGTAGTTTACTTACGAAAAATAAATTAGACAATTAAATTTAATTTATTGATTAAACTATAATGCGTGGCAATTTCATGTTATTCACTTTTGTTATATTTGTGATATATTGGCAGACTTTGCTTTGTTTGAATGAAAACATGTCCTCGCTGTGTGTCATTACCAATTTATTTAAACGGAAGCTTATTAGTTTTAAATAAACTGTAAATAATTCATTAAAAGTTATCTGAATCAACAGTAAAATAACTCCATTATCAGGGTTACTCAAATATTAAAAAAAAACCCCAGTATTTACCGATCTATTAAACGCTCCACAAATACGTAATCAATACGCAAACTGTGAATGAAAAAAAATTCAGATTCTCTCATATCACAAGACTTTGAAATATGTATGTATGTATGTATGTATGTATGAATGCAAGTATGCATGTATGTATGCATGATATCCATGATATATATATATATATATATATATATATATATATATATATATATATATATACACACACATATATACATATATATGTATGTATATATGGAAAACAAACTTCAACCAGCTATTCTGATTATATGTCTGTGCACACGTTTGAATGTGGTGTGTGCCAGAGGGTTTGCAAATCCAATGGAGGTCTTAAAAGACATGTTAGGATCCACAATGAGCAGAACTTACTTGCAGGTATTGGTAGTGCAAATCAGAGGTGCAATCTGTGTGAGTGTTTTTTCAAAACACTGTCTGGTTTAAAAATCCACATCAGACGTTGTGAAAGGGCTAAGGTGTAGGTGCAGGAGGTGGTCAAACTCTGTGTAAGGAGTAGACAACCACCACCATATATATATATATATATATATATATATATATATATATATATATATATATATATAAATACTTTTGTTATTTACACCACCTGTCCTCGTCTGTTGTTATTATTTGTATATTCTCCCATATATATATATATATATATTCAGTTAACCGAGCTGGCAAAGTGAGTAATCCTGCGACGGACCGATGGTGTTTGTCCATGTGTGGAACATATGTGCCATGGAAACCGGGTAACTGGCTCTATGAGTGCATA
>NC_142942.1:35769005-35784005 GCF_046866305.1 Octopus bimaculoides
ATATATATATATATATATATATATATGCGTGCAATGTGCGCACGGGAATTTATAGATATATGTGTAGGTGCGTAGGTGAGTATGTATCTGTTTGCGTGTAGGTGTGTACGGATGTGTGTATACATGAACATATGTGTATGTATATATGTATGTATTTATTTATTTATTTATGTGTTTCAGCCAAGTGGCTGCGGTCATGCTGGTGCACCACCGTGAATGTATATATATTTTTATAATACACACACACACACATACATTCACATATGTATGTGCGTGTTTATATGCATGTAACTTCACCGAGTTTGAGACTGTTACCACTCCATCGTCCATCACATATTATGTTTTATACAGTTGAATGATACATTATATATGCTGTGTCAAATCGTCACACTTAATGTCGTTACTGTACACGCGTGATATTTAGAAGACAAACTTATTAATTCACAGTATCTTCGGTGTGAAGAGCTTTGGTAATTCATGTCTTCTTTGTATAAATTGTACTACATTTGCGCTAAATGATACGGTGCCGGTGTTCTGTTAATAAATTCCTATTGGAAATTTGCTACTGTGTATTTGAGTATTTGTGTATTTGTGTGGGTATTAGTGACACACGTAAGCATGTAAGTATAGGTGAGTGTGTAAAGAATATTCAAGCAATTATTGAATCCTTCAAACTCTTTTCTTTTTTTTTCTGTCTATAGGTGTATATGCACAAATACGCATTTACATAAGCATTAATACCAGGTAACAAGTTTACGAAAGCTTTCACCTCCCTCTCTCACAAGCGTACACGGAACCACACATATGCACACACTCATACACATATTTATATATGAGTGTATATAGCATATGTATGTATATATTATGTATGTATGCATATGTATATATGTGTAAACCTATCTAAATAATCTATCTGTCTATCTATTTATATATCTCTCTGTCTGGCTCTTCCCCTCTCTCCCCTCTCTCTCTCCTTATATATATATATATATATATATATATATATATATATATATATATATATATATATATACATATATCTTTGTGTATTAACGGTCAGAGTAACCTTCAGAGGGAATAGAAATGCAAATTGTATTTACATTGGCAATGAGTAAATACATGTACATAACAGACGTGAATACGTAGGTAATACTGGCATACACACGAATACATAAATAGGTATATGAATATACATGTGTATATATATATATACATATGTATTTATATATATATATATGTGTGTGTATATATATATATATGATATATATATGTACATATATATATGTCTCTCTCTCTCTCTCTATATATATATATATGCATATATGTTTGTACACATACACATGCATATATGTATTTATATGAAACATTGCATTGAAAATGTTAATAGTCTGCGCATTGTTAAATTCTGAACCTACTCGCCATTGCATTCGCTGGCCATAATAGCTAGCATTCTACTAAATTGAAGCTAAGCAACTAGCATCGAGCTGTAGCGTGTTGGTACATATATCCGTGTAAATTTTTCGTGCTTTGTTTGGGAAATTTTTCTTCTGAAAAGAAAAATAAATGTTCAAAACGCAATAAAATACCAACGTTTTCACAAACCCATTTCTAGTAACAAATCTTAGTCACCACAAAAGATTTTGAACGTGTCACGATATAATTATTGAATCTGTTTATATATAAACGAAATGTCAACTAATGTGCCAAATTTATGTTTGTCTGTTTTCATCACTTTCTTTAACAATAGTTGAAGACACAAAAGGAGTGAAGAAATGTGTCCGTAGGCACCGATAATGGGAAGTGACAGTGCAATGCCATATAGAGTAGGATCGAACTAAAAATATGAGTGGGTGAGATAGAGCGTTTAAGTCATAAGTTGATTGAATAAAAGGAACTGGCTAGTGCGCTACAATAGAGAGGAGGAACTAGAGAGTTAACGTGATAAAATAAAAGGGGTATACGAAATTAGTAAATGATAGAGAAATCTATAATTATTGTAAGATATTAAAGTGGAAGGTGCTGTGAAGTATAAAGAAATGATGCGGTTGATTTTGCTTGAGGGATAAAGGCTGGTAGGTGTTACATGCCTGTGTGGGTGTGGGTGTATATATGTACGTGTGCATTTGTGTGTGTGCACTTAGGTATATGTATATACACACAATATATGTATATATAGTACGTATGTATGCATATATATGTATACACATATATACACAACACACACATACATACATATATATCGAGAAAAAGAGTGAGAGGAACACGGAGAGAAAGTGTCAAACTGCTATTTAGATGGACGGAGAGATAGCGACTGAGTGACTATCATAGGGTGTGAGTGAATGAGATTAGAGAAGTAAGGAAATGAAAAGTCGAGGTCAGAAATATACCGTAGCTACTTGCAAGTGAAACAGAGAGATAATTCCTAATTCCGTCAGAAGGATTATTGCAAAATATTCTTTAATGGGACTCTACAACAAAAACCTCACACCACAGGATACAGAAGCAAGTTTTAAAATGGTATATAAAAAAAATAAACCTGAAATATGACATAGAGAATGCTGAAAAAAAAATCAAGCAACACTTGAAGCAGACATATGTAAAATTACTGAAAATAGACAAATGAATTTCAACGATTTTGACAGGTTCTACGCCAGTTTATTAACAAAGAGTTAATTGAAATTGTTACATCATTGTATATTTATATTGTGGTAAGTAATACATCCTCCACGCCACAGTAGATCTGTTTAAAACCTGATTATATTTGACTGGTCATTTCAGTAGAAAGTGGTTTTAATTGTCAGACACTTACGACTAAGTAATTTCCGTTCTCTGAAAATGCTTGCGGCAAAACTACATTTACATTAAAGATAGTGACAAAGGTACTGACTTCCTTTATACAATAAACGATCTTCTGGTCGGTTTTGTCTGTTCTTAATTTTACACAAAGAAACTACGAGGAATCGTAGACATGTCTTTTCGATGCAAACAGTAAGAAAAATAAATCTTGCAAATATGAATGGTTTGCGAGGAAAGTTAATATAGTTGCTGTTTTAATGATGCAACATTGTCTTTGATTTATGATTAGCAAATTCTCTTTATTCAATGAAGAGGAGATCGCAGAATATTTAAGATATATACATTATCAATACAACACACTGATACACATGTGTAAAATACGTCTTCATTTATCAATTAAAAATTTGGTATATTTCGTAATTTAATTGATATTATAAACATGTGCATTATTAATTGACTCACGGTTAGTCTTATATATATGATGTGCACATAAATATACATAAACATATAAATACGTATACATACACATAAATAATATGTCCTTATATACACACACACACACACACACACACACACACACACACACACACATATAAAATTATATATATATATGTTTGTGTGGCTGGTGTTGTGTGTGCGCGCGCGCGTATATATATATATATATATATATATATATATATATATATATATATATATATATATATATATATATATATATATATATATGTATATGTATATGTACATATATATATATATATAGAATTCTATTTATTTGTATATGTTTTTCATAAACAATACTATGCTGCTGAGCGGAGTCTAGATTCATTCTAGTAATCGCGAAATCGGTCGATACATATTTGAGTTATTTAAAAGAAAGATGGTTTTCTTCTGTTGGTTGTGTTTCCTCGCATTCGGTACTAAAAATGTGTTTATTTTGAGAAGTCCAGCGTGTGGCATTATTATTCTGTAGTAATGCCCCTTATATAAATATAAACGTATAATTATATTCTGGGGAATAGAAATTTCCCTTATGAATTTTTTTACACACTGGCTTCTTGATAAAGTTCTCGTAAAAGAGTTTTATCCCTTTTTGAATTTATATACACACACACACACACACACACACACACACACACACACACACACACACACACACACACACACACACACACACACACACACACACACATATATATATATATATATATATATACAGGGTTTGGACAAAATAATGGAAACACCTAGCATCATAGTATCATAATTTTGAAATATCTATAAAAACCTAAATCAAAAGCTTGTTTATTTTTATGTTTTTTTAAAATTTCTTATTTGTGTTGTTTAATATGTTTTGCTAAAAGTGCTGTTTCTCTTCAGATATCATGAGCAAAATGTAATTAAAATTCATTAAAATGACAGATTTATCGGACATTCAAAGAGCTCAAATTGCTGGTGCTCATATGGCAGGCGCTAGCGTAACGAAAACTGCCAAAATGTTTGGTGTATCAAGAAGTACTGTCTCGAAAGTAATGCCAACCTTTGAAAAAGGGGAAAAACACCTCCTCGTTGAACCAAAACTCCAGAAGAACACCAAAACTTTCAGATAGGGTCCGTAGGACTCTTACGCGAATTGTTAGAAAGGATCACAAAAGTATAGCTCCCAAAATTACTGCAGAGCTTAATGACCACCTTGAGAACCCAGTTTCCGCAAAAACTGTTTGCCGAGAGCTGAACAAAGCCAGATTTCACGGGAGGGCTGCAATCATAAAGCCTCTACGTTGAAAAACAAACGTTGCAAAGCATTTAGATTGGAGTAAAAACCTACAGAATTGGTCCCTAGAGCAGTGAAGGAATGTTATTTTCTCGGAAGAATCACCCTTTACCATATTTCCGACCACCGGCCGAGTATATGATACGTGAAGAGACAACCAAAAGAAGTATTTGACCCAGACTGCCTTCTTCCAACTGTTAGACATGGAGGAGTATCTGTGATGATCTAGGGGGCTATATCTTGGAAATCCGCCGGCTCCCCTTCATGGCAAAATTAATAGTCAAGACTATTTAAGCATTTTATCTGTTCAAATTTATCCTATGGTTGCAGAACTGTTTCCGGAGGGAAATGCAATCTTTCAGGATGATAATGCATCAATTCACACAGCTAAAGCTGTTACTGAATGGCACGAGGGACATTCTAGTGAGGTTGAACATCTTATCTGGCCACCACACTCCCCAGATCTCGATATTACTGAACATCTATGATGCATTTTAGAAAAGAAAGTAAGGAGTCGATATCCTCCACCATCATAACTACAAGAACTGGAGACTGTTTTAGCTGAAGAATGGACAAAAATTCATTTGGTAACAATTCAAATTTTGGACGAGTCCACACCTCATAGACTTCAAGCTCTAATTACTACCAAAGGCGGTCCTACCCCATATGAAAATAAATTTGTTTGAAATTTTAAGGTGCTTTCATTATTTTATCCAACTCCTGTATATGTACACACACACACACACACACACACACACACACGCACACACACTCACACACACACACACACACACACACACACACACACACACACACACACACACACACACACACATATATATGTATAGTAGAATAAAATTTTGAGCTGTCAAGTCATATTTAATGCAAGTGTAACTATTCCATACTTCTCGTGACTGTCTGTGAAGTCTGTGATATTGCTAATTCTGTTTCTCACCAATGCGGAATAGGTAGCATGACGTACAGTAATTGAAACCTTATTTCTCTTGAATATGGGAACAAGAATATTCCTGTAACTCATTACACAACAATGCTAGAAACTGTCTTCTTCTGGATGTTTCATTTTACTCCAGTAAAGCTAATGATATTTGCGAACATTTTACAGACAAATTACATGTTAGAGCTCAGTTTTTCTAGTGCGAATATGTTATGTTCATAATTTTGCATGTTCGACGCATGAAATCTCTTATTGCAAATATGTTGGCCTGCAATTGTTAACATTATTATCTTCCACAAAAGCACATCAGTTTTAGCAATAGGTTTATGATGTTATTTATTTCATTTTCAGTGTTATTGATTTAGAGAATCTCATATTTTTCTTTCTATTATACGTTGTATGTAACAGTTTTTGTGATATTCCAATTTTTGAAATAAATTAATTTCCAGCAGAAGAATTTCTGTCATTGTGATTTCAGTTATTTCTTTCAGCATTTCCTAGTCTTCCAGAACAATTTATATTTCACTAAATCAACCTGAAATATAATGATGCTAAAATATATATAGATAATATTTTGCCCACTTTATTCTTTCTTTCCTTTCCTCTTCTGTCTGTCCAGTATCTAAGGTTATCTAAATAGTTCTAGAAGACATTCTTTCTAAATCTATCTCACCTTATTTCTTTCAAGTTCTCATTTCAACCAGATATTAGTAAAAACGCTGATTAGAATTTTAAGATTTGATCAAAATAATGAGGTCTGTAACAGGATATAGACAATATATAGACAATAAAATTGGTAATATTACGAAACAAAAATTCTGCTACAAATGTTTTGATGAGTATTATTTGTATATTTCTCGTTTTCATGAGGATTTCTGATCTCTCTATTTTGTTGAGCATAGTATCATCCAAAATATATAAATTCAATAATAATTAAAGATGTTAATATTAATACATATGTTGTATCAATTCTTTTTCTAAAACTACTTCACTTTAGTCCTTTCAGGATAAGATGTTGCTAATGCTGGGGAACAAATTAGGACAGAATAGCAGAGCGCTGAGGTGGAATTATGTTTCCACATGTTTAAACATGAATGTAGTGTTGAATAATTCTAAGTCATCAGGCTTGTAAATGTAATAGTGTTAACAGCTGGTATAGCATGTTTCTTGATAACTTTTCACTTGTATTGTATTCCTACACCGGGTTGTCGAATCACCCTCATTCTTTCTGTTAGGATTGTGATGATCTAACATTAAGATAAAACCTCAGAAACATAAATTTGCTTTACTAGTAAAATAAATTTATGAATGTTGTGATATAACATGGTTGATTAGAACAATATTTCTACCTCTTTAATTGTTATGTGATTTACATAAGGCTCCTAAAAGTATGGCTACACAACTAACACAAATTGCCAATTCTTATTGCAAATATTCGGAAGGAATCCGAGATTCACAAACTATATCATTAATAGTTTGACATGTGTACTAAAACTAACACTTCGAAATATCAATAATTAATTTCATTGAAAGAAAGAAACCTAAAACGAAACTTTCTTGTTTTAGTAGTTAGTACAGTGTATGAAAATTGTTTGGTATACGATGCATATTGGTTTTAAAAGAAAGCACAGCATAAGGATAACATAGTAAAGGCAGGTTAACTTTTAGCATCTAGATTAGAGAGTTGGGTCCTACTGTAAGGTGATACTAAATTTTGTGTTTTCCATCTGTTCCATGGTGAATTTAAAGAATGGTTCTTCCATGAAGATGAACGTGTGCTTTACGAATATGTAATTTCAGATCTCTCAGTTATGAACATAGTCTGCACAGGTAGAAATTGGTTATTGATTCCAAACAGTCTGATTGAATGCCGTTCTTTCTTCATAATCGAAATATATTCCTTTTCCTATCTATTGAACGTTAAACAATCATAAAATGATATGCAGTTGCATGTAGAAAATGCTCTCTATAAGAAATATAAGAGGATTCCTTGTAGAAATGTGTAGATAATTGCACTTAAACTAAGGCTGACGCTAGGTTACACCAAGTACTATACTGTTATGAGAGTTAGACAGTTTGCAGTAGCAAAACCACACTTGTAGAAGTATTGGTCTAAACATATTTCACATATTCCAGGCGAGAAAAATACTTCGATTGGTTCACTGTTCCATTCTAAAAAGTTTTTTGGCTCGTCAAGCAATTGTTTAAAATGTTTATTTTTAAAGCGATGTGTAAATCACCACCTGGATTGAAATGCATGAGGTATGGATTCCTTCGTAGCATTGAGCATTGATGCCAACATTAAAGAATTAATTTTTGTAGTCGACCCAGAAAATAGAATTGTTCAAAAATTTATAGGTTTCAGGTTGAGTTGAAGAAAGTTGAAAATTGTTTGTGCAACCATTTTGGTGAATCACAAACTCGGGAACTCGAATCTTATGAAGCAGTTAATGTTTCTATTAATAAGCTCGCATTTCCTTCTTTTTAAAAAAAAAAAAATCAACTGCGTGCAGTAAGTGATGATCATGAAGAAATTTTCATTATGATATTTCTTTTTAAAGAGAGGGCTTAGTAAGAGATCATGGGTCCAAATATTCTTACTGAACACTATCGCACTGAAAATAGAGACATGCAGAGGGCAAATCACAGCAGGAAATAAGACTAAGTTACATTTTAAACAACAAATACGAGTTCCTGATTATATTTTCATCAGTTGTATCTACATGGGTTTCCAAAAATTACATACCACAATAAAACGTAACCCGATGAAGAGATGATACAAGCATCTCATTCCTCACAAAAACTGCTAAAGGAATATATTAATTTCAGTCTGTGAAATGAACACAATGTTCACTTTCAGAGTTGTACCTACGAATAGATTTAGATGTGATTAAGTAGTTTATATAAATGTCCAAATTGTATTGGTATTTAATTTTATAAAAACTAGGGACAATGCACGCGGTTATAGTCTCAATAAAAAAAGTTCATTTTATCATATATCTTCTTCAGTAGCGCATTGTGAGTGAAGGGCTCGGGAATAAATTCTATGAATACATTAACATGCGGAAAACTATATCGAATATGCTTATCTAATAAAAATATATTCACAACAAAATTGATTCTATATCGCGTTAAATATATAGAACAATATATGCAGCGTGATTCACTAAAGTACTACTAAACAGACAGTATATTGTATTAATTATTTATGAGGCAAATATTGTATCAAAAGCAAAAACAAAACAACAGAGAACAAAATGCGATATTGAGTACTTTGAGAAGTGTTCCACTGACAATTGCGATATTCTGAAACAGAGACCTTTGAAAAATGAATATATTTATCTAGGGAGTTGATGTAAGTCTTCAAAAGAATATTTCACTTGGAGCATTGTATTAAATTTCTTTTTACTGAGAATCTATTAAACGATTAAAAATACATTATAAATTTCTTGAAAAGACAACCCCGAATACTAGAGAGGATGTTTGATGTGTTCTATTGCTGTTTTTCTTTTAGCTAAACATGATTTAGTAGACCGAATATATACGTTGAGAGTGTTTATAAGTTATTCTCAGCCTGTCTATTTAGGAAAATGTAAGACAACATTACAGAATATCTTATTTAATTACCCAAGACGGTATGATACAATTTCAGTGGGTTGTTCCTGTCATTTTTAGCTGGTCAAGCAATCAAACAGAATCTTCTCACTAATTCACATACATACATGCTTATGGTGAATGGGGTTGATATTATCTGATTAAACAATATTCGCGAAACTATAATTTAATAATATATTTGAAAACAAAAACGATTCATAAGTTGAGAGATGAATAAATTATCAATTTTATAATGAACACTTTCATAAATAAATTACAATAAAATGAATTTCCGTCCTTTCTTATCAATTTTTTAGTTATGAATTTGGTTTGTTTTGACCGAATATTTATTTGTGCAACGCGCTCGCAGGCATATATTTATCAACCGTCATATACATATATTCAGTGATAGAATTAGCTGCATAACGGTTCAAATAATATATATATATATATATATATATATATATGTATATATATGTACAAATATACATATATAAATATATCTCAGGTCATCCCATAAGTTCTGTCCGAATTTTGAATAAAGAAAACAAGTGATCAAATCTTATATTTAATTGAAATTTAATCATCAATGTACTTTCCCTGATTATCTATGCCTTCCTTCTATCTATTTACAAGCTTTTTAATCCCATCGATGTAAAACTCTTTTGGTTTCAAAGCGAGGAACTCTGTAATGTCAGTTTCGACTTCCTCCTGGTTTGCGAAAGTTGTCCCCCAAATGATTCTGTAAACTACGAAACAAATGGTAGTCTGAAGGAGCAAGGTCGGGAGAATAAGGTGGATGATGAATTTTTTCTCAACCAAGCTCTTCAATCTTCTGCGATGTGATCTTTGCAGTGTGAGGTCGCGCATTGTCCTGATTAAACATCACTCTTTTTCACTAAAGCGGGTCTTTTTTTCTTCAAACCTTGGTACAAATTGCTGACAGTAGACTTGAGCATTAATTGTAGCATTAGGTGGTAACAATTCAAAGTGAATTTCTCCTTTGCAATCCCATCAGATAAAAAGAAGAACCTTTTTTCCATGAAGTTCTCTTCTTGGTTGCGGTTGACCTTTTTCCCTTTTACCAAGCCACTGTTTACGACGTTTAACATTTCGATAGAAGATCCATTTTTCGTCACCAGTCACAAGTCTATCCAAAACGAGTGAAATGAGGTCGCGAGAATAGAAAGAAGGTTTGAACTAAGTTTTATTGCCAACTCTTCAATTGATAATGCAGGATTTTCTTCAAGTAATGCCTCAAGGCGCTTATCATCAAACTCAACTGATCGTCCTGTTCGATCTTAATCTTCAAGGCTGAAATCTCCACTTCTGCAAGTTCTTTCATTCAAACATTCTTTCCCATAAACTGAGTGTATGTTTCGAGTCGCTTCGGCTGCAGAGTTTCCATTTTTGTACTCATAAATCATTATGTGCCCCAAATGCTCTTTGGATACTTCAATGTTAGAAAGGGTTTTAATCAAAGAAATATTAATTCTATTATTCTGTAAAATAATATTTAATTAATTTAAATGTACACAAATGCATAAAAGTAATTTTTAATTCCATTAGACATTCTAAAATACTATTGAATTTCATTCAACGTTAAAAAAGGTAAAATTGGACAGAACTTATGGGATGACCTGATACATACATATATATATATATATATATATATATATATATATATATATATATATGTATGTATGTATGTATATGTATATACGCAGATAAAAGTACGGATAATTTATAGGTTGGGGTATTTTGCATAATTGAAGAGGAAATCATCATTAGAAATCACAATTCAGAGTGGTCGTTGCCTGGCAGAGATTTGGTTAAATAGGTTAATGAACCGTTTACTATGGAGAAAACTTATACTATCATTACCAATCCATTATACAGTTCTATATTTAAGAACAAACAAGATGAGGACGAATATCCGTCAATTGTAAATGATATAAATAATGCTAATACATTTTGTCTCAACCTATCAATGGGCTGATTGAGTAAAACGATCAATTAACGAAACTTTAACGACTACTGGAAACAACTGTAAGTCAAAATTACTGCAATAAAGGGATATATAATGGTCATTATTTATATTTAGTAGGTTCACACCATTATAGGCACAGTATCAGATAAATTTAGATTCAGTAGGGTATATAATACCATTTGCTAAAATCAGAGCCAATTCTCCGAAGACCACCATAGACTCACGATGAAGATACACACGAGCAACATAATGAACATATGAGAAATAAGCTTACCTTTGCATTGAATACGTCAGTAAGTAATGTATATCTACATATCAATTGATTTCACGCTTTGTATGACAAACATACTCTGCGATCTTCAATTGAAAATAATATTTTAACATCTATTTCTAAAGTATTCACAACATTAGGCCGTGTGCGTTGCTTTATCGTGAGTTTATGGTGGTTTTTGGAGCACTGGCTGTAATTTTAACAAGTGGTATTATATATACAACTGAATTTCTCTTTCTCCCACCTCTGTCTCTCTCTGTCTCTGTCTGTCTGCGTGTCTGTGTGTGTGTGTGTGTCTCTCTCTCTCTCTCTCTCTCTCTCTCTCTCTTTCTCTCTCTCTCTCTCTCTCTCTCTCTCTCTCTGCCTCTGTCTTATGTGTATCTGTCTGTCGGAATTTGTATAAACACATTTTTGTATCTTAGATATGTGTATATGCGTGTGTGCGCGGTTGCGTGTGTAGAAGCAGAAGTAACGATGATGGGTTACATGGTTTAGCCTAACAATGATTAACGATTAGTACGATGAATGCAACAGGATATGATACACGCGTGATTGTCAGAATTATGTCTCTCGCATGGAAGGCCAGCGGAAAGCCAGAATGTGAGATCTCCAACCTCGAAACTGTATAGGTAAACTGTTGTAAATACATCAGTCTTGATCACATGGCGTGGGAATGTCATAAGGAATTGGTCAGTGGATCATTTTGCGTCTGTGGCAAGAGCGGTTACATCTAAAAGCAGTGAACGGTGGATAGCTCAAGACTTTGTTATAGTTCTGGTGTAGCCAGTCATATATCTTTTCATTGTTTTGCTGAGTGACAGGATGATTACAAATACTATAACAGTGGTGTAGCCAGTCATATGGCTATTTCTTGTTCTTCTGAGTAACATGATGACGGCAAATACTATAACAGTGGTATAACGGCTAATATCTCCAAGAGCTGTCAGAAGTTTGGCAAGACGTTCGGTGAAGAAGGTCAAGCAGCCATGAATTATTCTCTTTTATATGACGGGATGGTAAAAAATTCCTGGATTTAAGAGTTTTGCAAAGGGCCTGGCTGGATGTCCAACATTCCGAGTTCTTTTACAGAACTTAGAAAACTGAAGGACCGCGGCAATAAGTGTGTGAATCTGAGAGGGGAATATGTTGAAAAATGTCTTCATTAACTGATCCTCCTATATTTCCTTTAACTCAAAGTCGGGTACTTTTCAGTATCCCTTGTATGTAACCCCGTGCTACACATAGAGACAAAAATCTCCGCTAGAGATTGTATTAACTAGGTGCTGTAAATATTATTTGGTCCACAAACTGCTCTTGTTTTGAACCTTTTTAAAAAATTTTGTTTTGCATGCTGCTCTTAGAAACCAACCTATCTCCTCAAAAAAGGAAGTACCACTACCACCACCCCGTGGCAGGTGTTGATGTTTGAAACATAGAGAATTGCAGCAGTCAAAATACCTCTCCTCCTCCAGCCCAGACCATCCATGTGTTGGAAGGATGTAAGCGATTTCTATGGTGTCTGTGGGGGTGGGGTCTAGGTGCTTTTATTACCCCCAAAATATGATTACTATAAAAAAAAAACAGCAAAGTTTCTGAGATTTATCTTTATTTATTTATTTTTGGGGTTATAAATTACTTCGATAGACTAAACAACTTCACCACCGCTTCCAACCCTATTTCCTTACTACTTCCAATATGAATTACTTGCAGAAACCACATTTGCTCACTGAAAGTTATTGAGTAAATAAAATGAAACACTCTTCTAAGTCCGTCCTTGAAATAGATTTCTTTTAATTGAAAGAGTGATTTTCATTGTATTCTGCTGTCACATCCTTGACACACTATTACCCTGTGTACGAAAGGTTTTTCCTGCACTAACTGGCAGCCTGTTCTGTGATAATTTTCGAATAACTGTAATAACTGTGAACCTGTGTGTTTGTGCTCGTTTGTGCATGAGAGAGGGGGGAAGAGAGAGAGAGAGAGAGAGAGAGAGAGAGAGAGAGAGAGAGAGAGAGAGAGGAGAGAGAGAGAGAGAGCGTTTACTCATACAGCGTTTTCGAGCTAAAATTGAAGGTATTTTATGTCACCTTTATTCAGGAACAATTTGATGCATTGGCGGACAGTCAATAGCATTGGAGAGCGAACATAATGATTAAAGTTGTGGAATAAAAGGCAGCCGACATAGAAGCCATCTGAACACTGGAAAGAAAAGTTAAATGATTCGCGCCGAGTATCAAAATGCCTTTATGGCTGCTGCTCAATGCTCTTCGAACATCGTAACAGCTGTAATTCGTGACCTGTAACAGTTGTAAGACGTGACGTTATGAAAAAAAAGTTCACCTAAACTGTGATGGTCTTCTGGAGTCTTATTCCACATGGCCTTATACGTAATCCAGACTGTTATGTTAAGCTGCTGGAGACTGCAGTTGATGTTTGGTTGGAGGCGCTTTCTGGTGGAGCCTCATATGTATGGCAGCAAAATTCGACTCCTTGCCAGACCTCCGAAAAGAAGAGACAGTTGTCAGAAAATTTCTACGACTTCACCAGACTAAATTTCTGGTCTCCCAATTCCCCTGGTTATAATCCTTTTTTTTTACCAAAGGCACAAGACCTGAAATTTGGTGGGAGATGGCCAGCCAACTATATTGACCCCAGTGTTTCACTGGTGTTTAATTTATCGACCCCGAAAGGATGAAAGGCAAAACCGACCACGGTAGAATTTGAACTCAGAACGTGTCCGAAGATATTCCAAGAGAGAAATAGAAAGAAACCCGTCGTGTGTGTTTGTGT
Organism: Octopus bimaculoides; assembly: GCF_046866305.1. Taxonomy (NCBI): domain Eukaryota; kingdom Metazoa; phylum Mollusca; class Cephalopoda; order Octopoda; family Octopodidae; genus Octopus; species Octopus bimaculoides. Next base: position 35,783,170 of record NC_142942.1, read on the forward strand.
GTGTGTGTGTGTGTGTGTGTGTGTGTGTGTGTGTGTGTGTGTGTGTGTGTGAGTGTTCTAAAATTTCTCTCCTCCTTTTACATCTTGGCAAACCCTATTTCTCTCTGTCGCTTAACCTAAAAACAACGCAGATGGCAGAAACGACGGTAATCAGTCAAATTTCATGCGTATGTATGTATGTATGTATGTATGTATGGATGTATGGATGTATGGATGTATGGATGTATGTATGTAAATATTTATCTATCTTAGAAGGTTTGGAGGTGATGTACACATATTATATATTAGAAAAAATAAGGTATTCAGAGAACTATCATCTTTACGACAGAAACTAGTTATAACGAACTTCCCTTCCTAGACATCAACATCAAGATACACAACTCCATCGTCACAACAGATATCTACTACAAAAAAAAAAAACCGACACACACCAATATTTAAATTTCTACTCCTGCCACCCATCTCACATAAAAAGAAACATTCCATATAGTGTGGCAAGACGCATATGCAGCATAGTGGTCGACTCACAAACACGCCAAATAAGACTAAATGAACTTAAAAACTTCCTACATAATAGAAATACGCACTCAAATTAATAGAAAACGGAATCTCAATAGCAATGAAACTGGACATCACACAACTCAGAATTCCAAAAAAAGAAAGAACAAAGAAAACATCATCCCTTTCATAAACACACACAACCTTGGAATTATCAACATGTTTCAAACTTACCAATAGTCCTACAAAGCCCCAAAATGGGAAACCTATTGAACAAATACTGCATAAAAACAGTAAACGCCAAGAGAAAAAAACTGAAAAAGCAACTGACAAGAGCA